>NW_026576068.1:0-9978 GCF_028641065.1 Leucoraja erinaceus | reverse complement strand
TGTGTGGGGAGGGGAGTGTGTGGGGGTGTGGGGGGGGGTGTGGGGGGGGGAGTGTGGGGGAGGTGTGTGTGGGTGGGGGAGGGTGGGGGGTGTGGGGTGGGGGGGGGGGGGGGGGAGGGGGGGGGGGGGGGCGCGGGGGGGGGGGGGGGGGGGGGGGGGGGGGGGGGGGGGGGGGGGGAGGGGGGGAGGAGGGGGGGTGGGGGGGGGAGGGGGGGGGTGGGGGGGGGTGTGTGGGGGAGAGGGGGGGGGGTGGTGGGGGAGAGTGGGTGGGGGGGGGGTGTGTGTGTGGGGGGGGGAGTGTGGGGGGGGAGTGTGGGGGGGGGGGGTGTGTGGGGGGGGGGGAGTGTGGGGGGTGTGGGGGGGGAGTGTGGGGGGAGAGGAGTGTGTGGGGGAAGAGTGTGGGGGAGTGGGGGGTGGGGGGTGGGGGGGGGGGGGGCGGTTTGTGGGGCGGGGGCGGTGGGGGGTGGGGGGGGGGGTGTGGGGGGGGGGGGGTGTGGGGGGGGGGGGGGGGGGTGGGGTGGGGGGTTGTGTGGGGGGGGGGGGGGGGAGTGTAGGGGGGAGGGGGGGTGTGGGGGGGGGGGAGGTGTGGGGGGAGGTGGGTGGGGGGGGGGGTGTGTGGGGGGGGGGGTGTGTGGGGGGGCGGGAAGTGTGGGGGGTGAGTGTGTGGGGGGGGGGGGTGTGTGGGGGGGAGGTGTGGGGGGGTGTGTGGGGGGGTGCGTGTGAGGGGGGGGGGGGGGGGGGGGGGTGTGGGGGGGGGGGGGGGGGGGGGGGGGGGGGGGGGGGGGGGGGGTGGGGGGGGGGGGGGGGGGGGAGGGGGGGGGGGGGGGGGGGGGGGGGGGTGGGGGGGTGGGGGGGGGGGGGGGTGTGGGGGGGGAGGGGGGTGGGGGGGGGTGGGGGGTGGGGGGGGGGGGGTGTGGGGGGGGAGTGGGGTGGGGGGGGGGGGGGGGTGGGGGGGGGGGGGAGGGTGGGGGGTGGGGGGTGGGGGGGGGGGGGGGGGGGGGGGGGGGGGGGGGGGGAGGGTGGGTGTGGGGGGGGGGGGGGGGGGGGGAGTGTGTGGGGGGGGGGGGGGGGGGGGGTGGGGGGGGGGGGGTGGGGGGGGGGGGGGGGGGGGGGGGGGGGGGGAGGGGTGGGGGGGGGGGGGGTGGGGGGGGGGGGGGGGGGGGGGGGGGGGGGGGGGGGGGGGGGGGGGGGGGGGGGGGGGGGGGGGGGGGGGTGTGGGTGGGGGGGTGGGGGGGGGGGGGGGGGGGGGTGGGGGGGGGGGGGGGGGGGGGGGGGGGGGGGGGGGAGTGTGGGGGGGGAGTGGGGGGGGGGGGTGGGGGAGGGGGGGGGTGGTGGGAGGTGGGGGGGGGAGTGTGGGGGGGAGGTGTGGGGAGAGGGGGAGGGGGGGGGAGTGTGTGGGGGGGAGTGTGTGGAGGTGGGGGAGTGTGTGGGGGAGAGTGTGGGGGGAGAGTGGGGGGGGAGGGTGGGGGGGGGGGGGAGAGGGGGGGGGGGGGGAGGGGAGTGGGGGGGGGGGGGGGGGGGGGGGGGGGGGGGGTGTGGGGGGGGGGGGGGGGGGGGGGGGGGGGAGGGGGGGGGGGGGGGGGGGGGGGGGGTGGGGGGGGGGGAGGGGGGGGGGGGGGGGGGGGGGGGGGGGGGGGGTGGGTGGGGGTGGGGGGGGGGGTGGGGGGGGGGGAGGGGGGGGGGGGGGGGGGGGGGGGGGGGGGGGGGGGGGGGGGGGGGGGAGTCCCGACATCGGGAACAATCTACCTGCATCTAGCCTGTCCAACCCCTTAAGAATGTTGTAAATTGGTATAAGATCGCCCTTCAATCTTCTACATTCTAGCGAGTACAAGCCGAGTCTATCCAGTCGTTCTTCATTATGCTTCTATACTCAAATCCTGTTCAACTGCAGTGGAACCTGTTTCGGAAGGAACTGCAGATGCTGGGAAATCGTAGGTACACAAAAATACTGGAGAAACTCCGCGGGTGCAGCAGCATCTATGGAGCGAAGGAAATAGGCAACGTTTCGGGCCGAAACCCTTCTTCTGACTGATTGGGGGTGGGGGTGGGGTGAGGGGGCGGGGACAAGAAAGGAAAAAGGAGGAGGAGCTGGAAGGCTGGGGGATGGGAGGAGACAGCAGGGGGATTGTGGAAGGGGAGGAGACAGCAAGGACTAACAAAATTGGGAGAATTCGATGTTCATGCCCCCAGGATGCAGACTCCCCAAGCGGAAAATGAGGTGCTGTTCCTCCAATTTCCGGTGTTTCTCGCTGTGGCCGTGGAGGAGACCCAGGACAGAGAGGTCGGAGACGGAGTGGGAGGGGGAGTTGAAGTGCTGAGCCACCGGGAGGTCAGGTTGGTTATTGCGGACCGAGCGGAGGTGTTCGGCGAAACGATCGCCCAACCTCCGCTTGGTCTCACCGATATATCGATCTGCTGACATCTAGAGCAGCGGATGCAGTAGATGAGGTTGGAGGAGATGCAGGTGAACCTCTGTCACACCTGGAACGACTGCTTGGGTCCTTGAACGGAGTCGAGGGTGGGAGGTAAAGGGACAAGTGTTGCATCTCTTGCGGTTGCAAGGGAAAGTGCCCGGGGAGGGGGTGGTACGAGAGGGAAGGGAAAAATTGACAAGAGAGTTACGGAGGGAGCGGGTCTTTGCCGACGGCAGATATGGGGGGAGATGGGAAGATGTGGCGAGTGGTGGGGTCACTCGGCTTGTACTCGCTAGAATTTAGAAGATTGAGGGGGGATCTTATAGGAGCTTACAAAATTCTCAAGGAGTTGGACTGGAAGATTATTCCCGATGTTGGGGAAGTCCAGAACAAGGGGTCGCAGTTTAAGGATAAGAGGGAAATCTTTTAGGACCGAGATGAGAAAAACATTTTTCACACAGAGAGTGGTGAATCTGTGGAATTCTCTGCCACTGAAGGTAGTTGGGGCCACAATTCATTGGCTATATTTAAGAGGGAGTTAGATGTGGCCCTTGTGTCTAAAGGGATCAGGGGTTATGGAGAGAAGGCAGGTACAGGATACTGAGTTGGATGACCAGCCATGATCATATTGAATGGCGAATGGTGCAGGCTCGAAGGGCTGAATGGCCTCTACTCCTGCACCTGTTGTCTATGTCTAGGTCACTGAGGATCCTCGGGGGGGGGGGGGGGGGGGGGGTGGGCAGATGGGATGGAGAGGGAAACAGATTCCTAAACCCCGCGACGCTGAGTGCATTTTTACAATCAGAGAAACGGGCGATGTCACCAATTGTTTGAACTGCTGCCTGAACTTAGTCTGGGTGAGGGCGTAAAGAGCCGTGTTTGTGCAGCAGCTCAGCATCTGCAACATGTAGCCCAGTTCGCCAAGGAAGCTGTGTGGATAGTGCCAGACTAGAAATTAAATAAATCAGTCTGTACCACACAACAAATACCGCATAGACCGCCCACAACACGATGAAATTCCCCGAGATGACCAGCAGTAAAATGAGGGATTTCCTGCGGCTCTCCATCTCCGGGTCTCTGCCACTCTCCCCACTGCTGGGACCCCGGAGTCTCCTGCGGGCTCTGCTCGCCACTAACACGTATCTGATGGTCAAAGTGTTGAACACAACAATGAGGACAAATGGCATCACGGGGGTGATGAGATACTGGAGAAACTCCCCGATTCCCCAGGACAGTGAGTAAAGAACACCGGGTCTTCCCCAACAAAACCAGGGGTCATTATCTAGCATGTACCAACCGCTCAACATAAAATACCAGAAGATGTTCTTTAAACAGCTCAGCACGGTCACTGTCCCCAGAACCACAGCCGCTGTTCTCTCGGTGCAATAGTTTGTTTTCAGCTTCTGGCAACAAATGGCCACAAATCGATCAAAGGTGAAGGTGACGGTGAACCAGACAGAACAGTCGGTGACGGCGTAAAGGAAGACGGCGTGGATATTACACACTGGGACATACCGCAGGAACCGAAATGCTTGAAAGTAAGCAATGGGAATCTGCCTCATTATCAGGTCGACAATAATGACCAGTAGATCGGCCGTTGCCATGGCCATCAGGTAGCGAGTGACACCAGTGGAGAGACCGCACTTTCCCCGGGACAGGACCACAATGGTCAGCGTGTTCACTGTGAGGAGGGAGGGAAGTAAACAGAGACATGACACACACAGAGCCAGCGGACAAAGCAAACTCGGCAGATTCATCGAGGCGAGGGGCAAATCAAATGCACAATCCCGTTCTGGGATTGTAGAAGATTGTCTAACGAGGCTGCTGTCTAGTAGTAACTACTGAAGGTAATACATTATTCTGCATCTGCTCGATTACTAAACAGATGAGAGAGCTGCTGCAGGAGGGTGGTGTTTCAAGAGGGAACTGAATGATGGAGAGAGGAGAGAGAAGGGACACAGGAGGGGAGACACAGAAATGCTGAGGAGGAGGGAGAGGAGAGAGAGCAGCAGCAGAGAGGTATGGAGAGGAGGGAAGGAGAGGGGATAGGGAGGAGGGAGAGGAGAGGAGGGACGAACCCCTTCTTCAGACTGAGGGGGGGAGGGGGGGGGGGGGAGAGAAGGAGGGAAAAGGGGAGGAGGAGGAGCCCGAGGGGGCGGGGGGATGGGAGGAGACAGCTCGAGGGTTAAGGAAGCGGAGGAGACATCAAGGGCTAGCAAAAGTGGGAGAATTCAATGTTAATGCCATCCGGACGCAAGGTCCCCAGGCGGAATATGAGGTGCTGTTCCTCCAATCTCCGCTGTTGCTCACTCTGGCAATGGAGGAGACCCAGGACAGAGAGGTCGGATTGGGAATGGGAGGGGGAGTTGAAGTGCTGAGCCACCGGGAGGTTGGGTTGGGATAAAAAATCAGATCTGTGTCAGCGTGGCCATTCGGCCCTTCGAGCCTGCACCATTCGCCATTCAATATGATCATGGCTGATCATCCAACTCAGTATCCTGCACCTGCCTTCTCTCCATACCCCCGATCCCTTTAGCCACAAGGGCCACATCTAACTCCCTCTTAAATATAGCCAATGAACTGTGGCCTCAACTACCTTCTGTGGCAGAGAATTCCACAGATTCACCATTCTCTGTGTATGAAAAAAAATGTTTTTCTCATCTCGGTCCTAAAAGGCTACCCCCTTATCCTTAAACTGTGTGTGTGGCCCCTTGTTCTGGACTTCCCCAACACCGGGAATAATCTTCCTGCATCTAGCCTGTCCAACCCCTTAAGAATTGTATAAATTTCTATAAGATCCCCCCTCAATCTTCTAAATTCTAGCGAGTACAAGCCGAGTCTATCCAGTCTTTCTTCATATGAAAGTCCTGCCATCCCAGGAATCAGTCTGGTGAACCTTCTCTGTACTCCCTCTATGGCAAGAAGGTCTTTCCTCAGATTAGGAGACCAAAACTGTACGCAATACTCCAGGTGTGGTCTCACCAAGACCCTGTACAACTGCAGTAGAACCTCCCTGCTCCTAGACTCAAATCCTCTATGGCAAGAATGCATTTCCTCAGATTAGGAGACCAAAACTGTACGCAATACTCCAGGTGTGGTCTCACCAAGACCCTGTACAACTGCAGTAGAACCTCCCTGCTCCTATACTCAAATCCTCTATGGCAAGAATGCATTTCCTCAGATTAGGAGACCAAAACTGTACGCAATACTCCAGGTGTGGTCTCCCCAGTCTTTCTTCATATGAAACTTCATAGTGATGAACCTCTGATCCCCACAAACAGGCAGCATCAACACATTACCCATTACTCTGTCGAATATATCTTCAAGGGACACGTATGTCATGGATTGTCCGAGCTACAGACATTTATACCGGATCCCGTCACTGCCGCTTCTCACCTGCTGTTGCGCGGGAATTTGGACGGGGACTTACCTGGAAGAGCAACAATGGCTAGCACGGGATAAAGGACAGGTTGTATAAGTCTGAGTGCAAAGTAGATTCGATAACTTAAGGTGAACCATGGCTTAAAAATATAGTCAGCCCAATAGAAGACTCCCTTCTCCATGGCGGTAGGTTCCCAGTCTACCGTTTTCACAGACCGATCCATTTGTGTAACACCGCACGCACTCTCTCACTGTTCCCCGATTACACTCGGTGACATTCACTTCACTCTCTAATATTCCCGGATTCCGAAACATCCATCTAACATCCCACTTTATTGTCCACAGATTCCCAATGGGTTTTCTCCCTCTGTGGATGGAGCTGCTGCTCTCTGTCTGTCTGTCTGTGACGGGCGGGATGATCTCACCAACACTCTCATATCCCAGCAACAACAGGAATGGTTTATATTGGGAACTGGGAAATCTCCAGTGGGTGGGTGACACAACCGGGCTCCGTGTAGACTGACGTTAGTTACACTCACTGAACAAACATCTACTGTTAACTCTTTTGTGTCCGGGCACAAAGTGCCTCCCTCACGGAAAGGGCACCAGTCATCATGGGTGATGATACCCAGTCTATATGTTCTGTCTAGTGGACAGTTAGTGCCGGGGGAGGGAGCAATCTACAGGCCTGGTAGAATCTGCACCATCTCTCCGCAATCTCCATAATCGTGAGCAGTCGCCTGAAATCGCAATGTTCAGTTTATTCGTTTCCAATTTCACCGATGTCCTCTCTGCTCGACTCTAACACAGTCAAGTCGATGGACTTTATTTATGATTCAATCAATTTGTTGGGCCCACGACAGATCTTCAGAAATATTCACGGCAAGAAACATAACGTTGTTGACTCTCTCCACCATCGAACCGTGGATGAAGACAGGTTAATCCATGCTCGGCCTTCCTCTTCTAAAATCAGCAATATACCACTTGCCCCTGGGAAACACATTGACGAAGGCCGTGTGAGGTGTCGTGGATTGGACCAGGGGGATAGAATTGAATCCAGGTATGTGGAAAGTAATTCAGTGGGGGCAAGAACACGCTGAAACAATGGTCTACCTGGACAGGCAGAAAAAGCACGTTACGGACTGGGTTCCAAATGCTGTGCTGTGGACACGGTCACAGTGGACAAACAGATCCGGGTCTACCCCAACCAGAAGCCCTGGATGACCCGGGAGGTCCAGCGGCTGTTGAAAGAGAGGAACACCGCTTTTAGGTCTGGCGATAGGGCTTTATACAGCACGGCCCGAGCTAACCTGAAGAGAGGCATCAGAGAGGCCAAATCAAATTACAGGAGGAAGATAGAGGACCACCTGGACAGTAATAACAGCAGGCAGGTGTGGCAGGGGATCCAGTATCTCACCAACTATAAGACCAACCTTGGAGCTGTTGAAGGTGACGCCTCGCTGGCAGAGGAGCTGAACCACTTCTTTGCTCGCTTTGAAGTGGAGCCACCCGAGACAGCCACATCACAGCACATGGTCCACAGCAGCCTACCCCTCAAGATAGAGGAGCATGAGGTGAGGCGCACTCTGCGGGCCATCAATCCAAGGAAGGCCACTGGTCCGGACGGCGTATCTGGACGCGTGTTGAAGGACTGCGCAGACCAGCTGGCTGGAGTCCTTACAAGGATTTTTAACCAGTCTCTGGCCCAGTCCACTGTCCCACCCTGTCTGAAGTCCTCCACCATAGTCCCCTTGCCCAAAAAAACCAACATCTCCAGCCTCAACGACTACCGGCCAGTCGCACTCACACCAGTGGTGATGAAGAGTTTTGAAAAACTGGTCCGGGGTCATATCACATCACTTCTGCCCCGAAGCTTTGACCCCCACCAGTTTGCGTACAGAGCGAATAGATCCACAGAGGACGCTGTAGCCACAGCTCTCCATGCTGCACTGTCTCACCTGGAGCAGCGGGGGAGCTACGTGCGGATGCTCTTTGTGGACTACAGCTCTGCTTTTAATACTATCCTTCCCCACAAACTGGTGGACAAACTGGGGGACTTGGGACTTCCACACTCCACCTGTACGTGGATAAATAGCTTCCTGTCGGGTCGAAGCCAGAGAGTCATAGTGGGCCATCACACATCCACGGCCCTCAGCCTCAGTACCGGCTCTCCACAGGGCTGCGTACTGAGCCCCCTGCTCTACACCATCTACACACATGACTGCACCCCCGCCCACCACAGCAACACCATTGTCAAATTTGCGGATGACACTACAGTGGTGGGACTCATCTCCGGGGGGGACGAGTACGCCTACCGGGATGAGGTGGAGCAGCTGACAGTGTGGTGCGAAGAAAATAACCTGCTCCTCAACACCTCAAAGACGAAGGAGGTAATAATAGACTTCAGGAAAAACAAAACGGACATGGTACCACTGACCATCAGAGGGGACTGTGTAGAGAGGGTGGCGGATTTCCGCTTCCTGGGAATCCACATTGAGGAGGACCTGACGTGGAGCGTGAACACCACTGCGCTGCTGAAAAAGGTCCAGCAGAGACTGCACTTCCTGAGGGTGCTCAGGAAGAACAACATCACTCAGAGGCTGCTGCTGTCCTTTTATCGGTGCTCCATTGAGAGCATACTAACATACTGTGTATGCGTGTGGTACACCAGCTGCACAGCGGCTCAGAGGAAAGCGCTCCAGAGGGCCATTGACAACGCCCAGAGGATTGTCGGCTGCCCTCTCCTTACCTTGGAGGACCTACACAGTTCCCGCTGCACCAAAAAAACCCAGAATATAATAAAGGACATCTCCCACCCCGGACACTCCCTGCTTGAACTGTTGCCGTCAGGCAGACGGTACAGATCCACAAGGACAAGGACAAATAGACTAAAAAACAGTTTTTACCCCACTGCTATAAAAGCACTAAATGTAGCCGCCAAGGAACGCAGGGGCGATACAGACTAAGAGACTGTGGTAACGGTGAAATCGACAGAAGGATGGAGGGTTGGGTGTGTATGCGTGCTTTGTCTGTGATATTTATTTATTTGCTTATCTTTATTATTTTACCGTGGATGTTTCGTTAGCTTTAGAAATGTTTGAATGCTGCACTGACTGGCTGACATTTTAAATTTCGTTGTACATGGCCCATGTTACAATGACAATAAAGAAACTATTATATTTTCAAGAAGGGCTGCAAGGAACAAGCGGGGGACTATAGGCCGGTAAGATTAACATCTGTAGTTGGTAAATTGCTGGAGAGTATTATGTGGGGTAGGATATGAATGAATTAATGAATGATTGAATGGATGAACGAATGAATGATTTGATTAAATGATTGAGTGAATGAGTGGATGGATGAATGAGTGAATATATGAATGAATAATTGAGTGAACGAATGAATGTATGGATGAATGGATGATTGAGTGCATGAATGAATGATTGAGTGAATGAGTGGATGTATGATTGAGTGAATGTATGTATGAGTGAATGAATGAATGAATGAGTGATTGATTGAATGACTGAATAATTGAATGCATGAATGAATGAATGATTGAGTGAATGAGTGGATGGTGAATGAGTGATGAATGAGTGCATGAGTGAATTATGAATGAATGAATGGATGAATGATTGAATGGATGAATGTATGGATGAATGAATGATTGAGTGGATGTATGATGAAACATAGAAAACATAGAAACATAGAAATTAGGGCAGAGTCGGCCATCGGCATTCGAGCGGCCCGACATTCAATAAGCTTCAGGCTGATAATCCAACTCAGATCACGTACCTGCTTCTCCCATACCCCTGATCACAGTAGCCAAAAGGGCCAAATCTAACTCCCTCTTACCTATAGCCAATGAAACTGCCCAACTTACCATCTGTGGCAGAGGAGTTCCAGAGATGTCACCACTCTCTGCGTGAAAAAAAGTTCTTAATCATCTCGGTTTTGAAAGGATTACCCTTATCTTACAGCGGTGACCCCTTGTCATGGACTTCCCCAACATCGGGAACAATCTTCCTGCATCTAGCCTGTCCAACCCCTTAAGAATTTTGTAAGTTTCTATAAGATCCCCTCTCAATCTCCTAAATTCTAGAGAGTATAAACCAAGTCTATCCAGTCTTTCTTCATACGACAGTCCTGAATCCCAGGACTCGGTTGGGAACCGTCTCGCATCCCTCTA
>NW_026576067.1:5000-236435 GCF_028641065.1 Leucoraja erinaceus | reverse complement strand
TACATAGAAACATAGAAAATAGCCCTTCGAGCCTGCACCGCCATTCAATATGATCATGGCTGATCATCCAAATCAGTATCCTGTACCTGCCTTCTCTCCATACCCCCTGATCCCTTTAGCCACATACTTCCGAATTCAGGGACAGTTTCTTCCAAGCTGTTATCAGGCAACCGAACCATCGTATCACGAACTAGAGTGCAGTCCTGACCTACCATCGACCTCATTGGAGACCCTCGGACTATCTTTGATTGGACTTTACTGGATTTTTTCCAGCACGAAACGTTATTCCCTTTATCCTGTATCTGTAGACTGTGGCCGGCTTGATTGTAAACATGTGCGGCATTTACACTGACTGGATAGCACGCAACAAACAAGCTTTACACTGTACCTCGGCACACGTGACAATGAACTAAACTAAACTGTTCAAGAAGGAACTGCAGATGCTGGAAAATCGAAGGTACACAAAATTGCTGGAGAAACTCAGCGGGTGCAGCAGCATCTATGGAGCGAAGGAAATAGGCAACGTTTCGGGCCGAAACCCTTCTTCAAACTAAACTAAACTGATCTGCCCTTAACTGATATTCACACAGTTTGCAAACATCGACCATCAGATTATAACGTTGTCAGCCATATCCTCGACGTACTCAACCACGTGCCGCGGACGGCGTTCACGGAAGGTCTCCAAATTTCACGGAAAATGTAGGACCATATGTCATTGCCTCAGAATTAAAGGATGTTCTTTCAGGAAGGAGATGAGGAGGAATGTCTTTAGTCAGAGGGTGGTGAATCTGTGGAATACTTTGCTACAGACGGCTGTGGAGGCCACATCAATGGTTTATTTTTAAGGCAGAGATAGATAGATTCTTGATTACTACACCTCCTCTGGCAGATTGTTCCATACACCCACCGCCCTTTGTGTGATTCATATTAAACCTTCTCCCCTTCATCTTAAACCAATGCCTGATCCTCAATTCGCTTACTCTGGGCAAAAGACTACCCAACCCATTTCTCTCCTGATTTTATACACCTCTATAAGTTCACCCCTCATCCTCCTGCGCTCCAAGGAATGGAGTCCCAGCCTGCTCAACCTCTCCCTATAGCTCTGACCCTCGAGTCCTGGCAACATAGAAACATAGAAAATAGGTGCAGGGGTAGGCCATTCGGCCCTTCGAGCCTGCACCGCCATTCAATATGATCATGGCTGATCATCCAACTCAGTATCCTGTACCTGCCTTCTCTCCATACCCCCTGATCCCTCTAGCCAACTCCCTCTTAAATATAGCCAATGAACTGGCCTCAGCTACCTTCTGTGGCAGAGAGTTCCAGAGATTCACCACTCTCTGTGTGAAAAATGTTTTTCTCATCTCGGTCCTAAAGAATTTCCCCCTTATCCTTAAACTGTGACCCCTTGTCCTGGACTTCCCCAACATCGGGAACAATCTTCCTGCATCTAGCCTGTCCAACCCCTTAAGAATTTTGTAAGTTTCTATAAGATCCCCCCTCAATCTTCTAAATTCTAGCGAGTACAAGCCGAGTCTATCCAGTCTTTCTTCTTATGAAAGTCCTGACATCCCAGGAATCAGTCTGGTGAACCTTCTCTGTACTCCCTCTATGGCAAGAATGTCTCTCCTCAGATTTGGCATCTCAGAACATAAATCCTCTCTGTACCTTTCCAGCTTGACCATATCTTTCCTGCAACACGGTGCCCAGAACTGGACACAATATTCTAAATGTGGCCTCACCAACGTCTCGTACAACTGCAACGTGACCTCCCAACTTTTATACTGCACCTATTCCTTTTCTCCAGAGATGCTGTCTGGCCCGTTGAGTTACTCCAGCTTTTGGTGTCTATTTTTGAAATAAGCAAAATTGTTCAAAAGAACAGTGGTGAATTTTTTTGTTTAAATGAATGTGTAATCTAGGAGCAATGATGGCCTTGGATCAAGGCAGTGAAACAAAGAGTTGATTCCATTCAAAGACTCAACGTAAAGGGTAAACATTTACTCCAGTCGCCTGTCAATAGAAGGCTGCTATTTTGAAAGTCCTAACATAGTAGTGAGGAAATACTTGCCAAATCTTCCCTGGAAGCAAAAAGATAAAAATCTACCGCAAACATGGAGAAGCTCTTTGTGAAGATAAACTCGGAACTAGACATGAAATATAGACTGACTCTTGAGGTAGTAACTGCATATAAGCAAGTGCGTTTAGTTTGGAGATAGTTTAGCGATACAGCACGGAAACAGGCCATTCGGCCCACCGGGTCGGCACCGATACCCGCACATGGACACTCACTAGGGACTGTTTGCAATTCATACCAAGCCAATTAACCCACGAACCTGCACGTCTTTGGAGAGCGGGAGGAAACAGGAGATCCCGGGGAGGGGGGGGAGGGGGAAGCCCACGCAGGTCACGTGAAGAACGTACAAACTCCGTACAGACAAGCGCCCGACTTCAAGATCGAACTCGGGTCTGTGGCACAGTCCCATTTATATCAACGGGTCGATGGTTGAAAGGGTCAAGAGCTTCAAATCCCTGGGCGTGCACATCTCTGAAGATCTTTCCTGGTCCGAGAACACTGATGCAATTATAAAAAAAGCTCATCAGCGCCTCTACTTCCTGAGAAGATTACGGAGAGTCGGTTTGTCAAGGAGGACTCTCTCTAACTTCTACAGGTGCACAGTCGACAGCATGCTGACCGGTTGCATCGTGGCTTGGTTCGGCAACTTGAGCGTCCTGGAGAAGAAGAGACTACAAAAAGTAGTAAACACTGCCCAGTCCATCATCGGCTCTGACCTTCCTTCCATCGAGGAGATCTATCACAGTCACTGCCTCAAAAAGGCTGGCAGTATCATCAAGGACCCACACCATCCTGGCCACACACTCATCTCCCCGCTACCTTCAGGTAGAAGGTACAGGAGCCTGAAGGCTGCAACGTCCAGGTTCATAAATAACTACTTCCCCACAGCCATCAGGCTATTAAACTCAACTGAAACAAATCTCTGAACATTAATAGACCATTATATGTTTATTTGCACTTTATCTGCTTATTTATTGATGTGTGTATCTATATTACTAAATCTCTGTTCTTGACCGCTTTTGGCCTTCTGTGCTGCGGTTTCCGAGAGAACGCCGCCACCTACAGCCGTCATTTTTGGCCACCTCGCTCAGAGCCCCCCTCCGCCGCACGTGTGCCGAGGATTTTTCCCGTCGATGAAAAATGACAGAGATATTAATGTTTTTACAAAATTCCCCATTCTCTCTGCTGCCCCTGCTGGAGGGAGGGGGAGGGACTATAAAACCAGGAGGTGGCGTGCCTCAATCAGGCGTGCCTCAATCAGTCTCTGCAAGTGGTGTGCCTCAATCAGAGCTCTGAATAACACTGAACAAATGTCTCCACAGCTGTGAGTACCCATAATGTGGTTTGAAAATGAAAATATGGTTAGTTTGAGGAAAAAGCACTGCCTGCAAATGGTTGTTTGGGTTGAAGTAAAAAGGCACCCTCTCTCTCTCCCCACATGTCTCTCTCTTTCTCTTTCTCTCTCCCCCTCCGTCTCTCTTCCTTTCTCTCTCTCTCTCCCTCCTCTCCTCTCCACCCTCTCTCTCCCCACCCTCTCCCCCCCCCTCTCCCACCCCCCTCTCTTTCTCCTCCCTCTCCTCCTCTCCCCTCTCCTTTCCTCCCTCCTCTCCTCCCCCCCCCTCACCCCCTCTCTCCTCCCCTTTTCCCCCCTCTCCCCCCCCCTCCTCCCCCCTCCCTTCTCTCTCTCTCCTCTTTTTCTCCCTCTCCTCCCCTCCATCCCCTCCCCCACCGTTCCTCCGTATTATTAATATAATATCAAGGGGGGTAATTAGCGTGATGGGGTGGGGAGGATAGTTAGTGTGTGTGTGACGCTGCATGCCGCCTCCCCCCCCCCACAACCGCACGTTGGGGGAACAGACCCAACGGGTCTGCACTTGGTCTAGTATATTTATACAATGGTATATGGACACAGTGATCTGTTCTGTATTCATGCCTTCTATATTCTGTTGTGCTGAAGCAAAGCAAGAATTTCATTGTCCCATCTGGGACACATGACAATAAAGTCTCTTGACATGACTTGACTTGTGAGGCAGCAACTCTAAAGCTGCATCACCTTGTTAATCAAATGAAGATTTCCTTACGGTATTGAGTGGTGGAGGATTCATAGTGTCAGGTTTACTGAAATGAACACTACAGTCTACCCTGTGGAGTGAGTTTCCCAATCCCCTGACCCTCAGTCTGAAGAAGGGCCTCAACCCGAAATGTCACCCATGCCCGTCCCGCTGAGTTAGATTCAGATTCAGATTCAGATTCAGATTCAATTTTAATTGTCATTGTCAGTGTACAGTACAGAGACAACGAAATGCATTTAGCATCTCCCTTGAAGAGCGACATAGCAAACGATTTGAATAAATAATAATAAGTGTCCGGGGGGGGGGGGGGGGGGGGGTGGTGATTGGCAGTCACCGAGGTACGTAGTTGAGTAAAGTGACAGCCGCCGGAAAGAAGCTGTTTCTCGACCTGCTGGTTCGGCAACGGAGAGACCTGTAGCGCCTCCCGGCATACAGCCTGTCTCCAGGGATTTTCTCCAGGGATACTGCCTGTCCTGCTAAGTTACTCCAGCATTTTGTGTCTTACCTTCGGTGTAAACCAGCATCTGCAGTCCCTTCTTAAACAGTCATGATAGATATTAAGTATGTTCTCACAAGGGCCGACTCTCAGTGAAGTCAACTATTAAGGGCCTGTCCCACTTAGGAGACCTAAACAGCAACCTCTGGTGACCTTGCCCACCACCCAGAAAAAAATCAAGGTCGAGGTGACCTGCAACCTCCTACCACCTCCCACACACATGTTGAAAACCTTCCTCGACTATGAAGAAAACCGGCTTCGACTAGACCTGCGACTAAAAAATGATCGATTTTTAAAACGGCAACCTATTTTTAGTCGAGGCCGGTTTTAATCATGATGAAAAAATAGCAGCAACTTAGATAAAGCCTCGACCACCGCGGAAACCACTTTCGACCATTAGGGAGAGTGACCAAAACCTCCGGTGACCTCATGGAAACCTTGGGTGGCGGGCAAGGTCACCAGAGGTTGCTGTTTAGGTCTCCTTAGTGGGACAGGGGCATAACACTACAAATCGTATGGGGAGAATTCAGGCACGGGTTATTGATTGGGCACGATCAGCCATATAACCATACAACCATATAACCATATAAGAATTACAGCACGGAAACAGGCCATCTCGGCCCTACAAGTGCATGCCGAACAAATTTTTTTCCCCTTAGTCCCACCTGCCTGCACTCGTACCATAACCCTCCATTCCCTTCTCATCCATATGCCTATCCAATTTATTTTTAAATGATACCAATGAACCTGCCTCCACCACTTCCACTGGGAGCTCATTCCACACCGCCACCACTCTCTGAGTAAAGAAGTTCCCCCTCATATTACCCCTAAACTTCTGTCCCTTAATTCTGAAGTCATGTCCTCTTGTTTGAATCTTCCCTATTCTCAAAGGGAAAAGCTTGTCCACATCAACTCTGTCTATCCCTCTCATCATTTTAAATACCTCTATCAGGTCCCCCCTTAACCTTCTGCGCTCCAGAGAATAAAGACCTAACTTATTCAACCTATCTCTGTAACTTAGTTGTTGAAACCCAGGCAACATTCTAGTAAATCTCCTCTGTACTCTCTCTATTTTGTTGACATCCTGTTAACATGGTCAATGTGATCAATGTGGTCAATGTGATAGCTGTTGTGTGTTCCCCCGATTACTGTGAATTCTTTCCGATTACTACCAATTTGCCCTTCTTTAGTCGGCACGGACTCATTTCCCATCAAACACGTTCTTTTAGCTCTCAGAGAAAAATAAATCATTAAACATTTAGACCATCGTTGGTTTGATAAAGTGATTAAAAATGCCGACCAAGATGCCCCGTCAACATTGGTCCCACCTCATTAGGCCATGATCACAATGCTGGCTTGAGGGGCCGAATGGACTCCTCCTGCACCTATTTTCTATGTTTCTATGACTTGCCCTCCACAGCCACCCGTGGCAATAAATTACCACAGATTTGCCATCCTCTGACTAAAGAAATTCCTATAACACTATATTTTGCATGCACTTTCCTTTCTCTTTTTGCTCTACCTGTTTAGAGTTACAGTGCGGAAACAGTCCCTTCGGCCCACCGAGTCCGCGCTAACCAGTGATCCCCACATATTAACACTACCCTACACACACTCGGGGGCAGTTGTACATTCATACCAAGCCGATTAACCTCTAAACCCGTACGCCTTTGGAGTGTGGGAGGAAACCCGAAGATCCCGGAGAAAACCCACGCAGGTCACGGGGAGAACGTACAAACTCTGTGCAGCCAAACACCCGTAGCCAAGATCGAACCCGGGTCTCCGGCGCTCTAAGGCAGTTGATCTACCACTGCACCAGCCTGCCGCTAGGTTGTTCTCAAGTATGTTTCGATGTATGTATGGATACCATGCAAAGATTTCCATTGTATCTCAGTTCACATGACAACAATAGACTAATACCAATGCTACTTCATGCGTGGTCAATGTGATAGCTGTTGTGTGTTCCCCCATGTGAATTCTTTCCGATTACTACCAATTTGCCCTTCTTTAGTCGGCACGGACTCATTTCCCATCAAACACGTTCTTTTAGCTCTCAGAGAAAAAAAAATCATTAAACATTTAGACCATCGGTGGTTTGATAAAGTGATTAAAAATGCCGACCAAGATGCCCCGTCAACATTGGTCCCACCTCATAAGGTCGTAAGGCCATAAGGGATAGGTTAGAATTTGGCTATTTGGCCCATCAAGTCTACTCCGCCGTTCATTCATGGCTGTTAAACTCGGCTCGGACAAATCTCTGAACATTAATAGCCCATTATCTGTTATTTGCACTTGATCAGTTTATTTATTTGTGTGTGTATATATTTGAGGGCACTGTTTGCCCTCCTCCCATCAGGGAGGCGGTACAGGAGCCTCAGGTCTCGTACTAGTAGGATGAGGAACAGCTTCTACAATAATACCATCACATTGCTGAACTCGGAGTCCCGCAGATAGATTTCTCCAGTCTCTCCGTTCACATTGTTTGATTATTCTGTATTTTTATTTCTATATTGCACTATTCTACGGACTGACGCTAAATTGCATTTTGTTGTACCCATACTTGTATTTGTGCAATTCCATTAAAATTGAATTGAATTGAATTGAATTTATATAATGGTATATGGACACACTGATCTGTTCTGTAGTCAATGCCTACTATGTTCTGTTGTGCTGAAGCAAAGCAAGAATTTCATTGTCCTATCCATGACAATAAACACACTTGGACTTGAACTTGATCAATCCCCCCATAGTTTTTATAGATATGTGAAAAGAAAGAGATTAGTTAAAACAAATGTAGGTCCCTTGCAGTCAGAAACAGGTGAGTTGATCATGGGGAACAAGGATATGGCGGACCAATTGAATAACTACTTTGGTTCCGTCTTCACTAAGGAAGACATAAACAATTTGCCGGAAATAGCAGGGGACCGCGGGTCAAAGGAGTTGGAGGAATTGAGCGAAATCCAGGTTAGCCGGGAAGTGGTGTTGGGTAAATTGAATGGATTAAAGGCCGATAAATCCCCAGGGCCAGATAGGCTGCATCCCAGAGTACTTAAGGAAGTAGCTCCAGAAATAGTGGATGCATTAGTAATAATCTTTCAAAACTCTTTAGATTCTGGAGTAGTTCCTGAGGATTGGCGGGTAGCAAACGTAACCGCACTTTTTAAGAAGGGAGGGAGAGAGAAAATGGGGAATTACAGACCAGTTAGTCTAACATCGGTAGTGGGGAAACTGCTAGAGTCAGTTATTAAAGATGGGATAGCAGCACATTTGGAAAGTGGTGAAATCATTGGACAAAGTCAGCATGGATTTACGAAAGGTACATCATGTCTGACGAATCTTATAGAATTTTTCGAGGATGTCACTTGTAGCGTGGATAGGGGAGAACCAGTGGATGTGTTATATCTGGACTTCCAGAAGGCTTTCGACAAGGTCCCACATAAGAGATTAGTATACAAACTTAAAGCACACGGCATTGGGGTTCAGTATTGATGTGGATAGAGAACTGGCTGGCAAACAGGAAGCAAAGAGTAGGAGTAAACGGGTCATTTTCACAATGGCAGGCAGTGACTAGTGGGGTACTGCAAGGCTCAGTGCTGGGACCCCAGCTATTTACAATATATATTAATGATCTGGATGAAGGAATTGAAGGCAATATCTCCAAGTTTGCGGATGACACTAAGCTGGGGGGCAGTGTTAGCTGTGAGGAGGATGCTAGGAGACTGCAAGGTGACTTGGATAGGCTGGGTGAGTGGGCAAATGTTTGGCAGATGCAGTATAATGTGGATAAATGTGAGGTTATCCATCTTGGTGGCAAAAACGGGAAAGCAGACTATTATCTAAATGGTGGCCGATTGGGAAAGGGGGAGATGCAGCGAGACCTGGGTGTCATGGTACAGGTAGGCATGCAGGTGCAGCAGGCAGTAAAGAAAGCAAATGGTATGTTAGCTTTCATTGCAAAAGGATTTGAGTATAGGAGCAGGGAGGTTCTACTGCAGTTGTACAGGGTCTTGGTGAAGGCAGGTACAGGATACTGAGTTGGATGATCAGCCATGATCATATTGAATGGCGGTGCAGGCTCGAAGGGCCGAATGGCCTACTCCTGCACCTAATTTCTATGTTTCTATGTTTCTATAACCTCCGACACCTGTACTAATCAAGAATCTATCTATGTGTATAAAAGAACTGCAGATGCTGCTTTACATCGAAGGTAGACACCAAATGCTGGAGTAACTCAGCGGGACAGGCAGCATATCTGGAGAGAGGGAATTTATGACATTTTGTGTCGAGACCCTTCTTCATCTAGCTATCTCTGCCTTAACAATATCCACTGACTTGGCATTCACAGCTTTCCGTGGCAAAGAATTCCACAGATTCACCACCCTCTGACTAAAGAAATACCTCCTCAGCTCCTTCTTAAAAGAACGTCCTTTAATTCTGAGGCTGTGACCTCTCGACCTAAACTCTCCCACTAGTGGAAACAACCTCCCCATATCCACTATATCCACGTATTTCACTATTCTATACGTTTCAATGAGGTCCCCTCTCATTCTTCTAAACTCCAGTGAGTACAGGCCCAGTGCCGACAAACGCTCATCATAGGTTAACCCACTCATTCCTGGGATCATTCTTGTAAACCTGCTCTGGACCCTCTCCAGAGCCGACACATCCTTCCTCAGATATGGTGCCCAAAATTGCTCATAACATTCCAAATGTGGCCTTATAGAGCCTCAGCATTACATCCCTGTTTTTGTATACAAGCCCTCTTGAAATAAATGGCAGCATTGAGTTTGCTTTCTTTTACTACTGATTCGACTTGCAGATTAAAGGGCCTGTCCCGCTTTCCCGAGTTACTCACGAATTCTCCCGAGTTTTCCCCTTGATTCAAACTCGGAGATCCCAGCCGTAGGTACTCGGGGCTATATTTTTTACCCATGGACAGTTTTCAACATGTTGAAGAAACGTCCCGACTTGTCTGATGCCCCGCGATGTTAGCTTTCATAGCAAAAGGATTTGAGTATAGGAGCAGGGAGGTTCTACTGCAGTTGTACAGGGTCTTGGTGAGACCACACCTGAAGTATTGCGTACAGTTTTGGTCTCCAAATCTGAGGAAGGACATTATTGCCATAGAGGGAGTGCAGAGAAGATTCACCAGACTGATTCCTGGGATGTCAGGACTGTCTTATGAAGAAAGACTGGATAGACTTGGTTTATACTCTCTAGAATTTAGGAGATTGAGAGGGGATCTTATAGAAACTTACAAAATTCTAAAGGGGTTGGACAGGCTAGATTGCTCCCGATGTTGGGGAAGTCCAGGACAAGGGGTCACACAGTTTAAGGATAAGGGGGAAATCCTTTAAAACCGAGATGAGAAGAACTTTTTTCACAGAGAGAGTGGTGAATCTCTGGAACTCTCTGCCGCAGAGGGTAGTAGAGGCCAGTTTATTGGCTATATTTAAGAGGAAGTTAGATGTGGCCCTTGTGGCTAAAGGGATCAGGGGGTATGGAGAGAAGGCAGGTACGGGATACTGAGTTGGATGATCAGCCATGATCACATTGAATGGCGGTGCAGGCTCGAAGGTCCGAATGGCCTACTCCTGCACCTATTTTCTATGTTTCTATGTTTCTATGTTTCTATGTACCTACGGCTGGGATTACGAGCCGCTATGAAATATCTACGGACTCCTATGAACTTTCCCAGCTGCGCCACCGTGCCCGTCCATGACTGTATCTCCCCCACTAAACATCAATTAGTATAGTATTAGTAATAATCTTTCAAAACTCTTTAGATTCTGGAGTAGTTCCAGAGGATTGGCGGGTAGCAAACGTAACCCCACTTTTTAAGAAGGGAGGGAGAGAGAAAATGGGGAATTACAGACCAGTTAGTCTAACATCGGTAGTGGGGAAACTGCTAGAGTCAGTTATTAAAGATGGGATAGCAGCACATTTGGAAAGTGGTGAAATCATTGGACAAAGTCAGCATGGATTTACGAAAGGTAAATCATGTCTTGACGAATCTTATAGAATTTTTCGAGGGTGTAACTAGTAGCGTGGATAGGGGAGAACCAGTGGATGTGGTGTATCTGGACTTCCAGAAGGCTTTCGACAAGGTCCCACATAAGAGATTAGTATACAAACTTAAAGCACATGGCATTGGGGGTTCAGTATTGATGTGGATAGAGAACTGGCTGGCAAACAGGAAGCAAAGAGTAGGAGTAAACGGGTCCTTTTCACAATGGCAGGCAGTGACTAGTGGGGTACCGCAAGGCTCAGTACTGGGACCCCAGCTATTTACAATATATATTAATGATCTGGATGAGGGAATTGAAGGCAATATCTCCAAGTTTGCGGATGACACTAAGCTGGGGGGCAGTGTTAGGTGTGAGGAGGATGCTAGGAGACTGCAAGGTGACTTGGATAGGCTGGGTGAGTGGGCAAATGTTTGGCAGATGCAGTTTAATGTGGATAAATGTGAGGTTATCCATTTTGGTGGCAAAAACGGGAAAGCAGATTATTATCTAAACGGTGGCCGATTGGGAAAGGGGGAGATGCAGCGAGACCTGGGTGTCATGGTACACCAGTCATTGAAGGTAGGCATGCAGGTGCAGCAGGCAGTAAAGAAAGCGAATGGCATGTTGGCTTTCATAGCAAGAGGATTTGAGTATAGGAGCAGGGAGGTTCTACTGCAGTTGTATAGGGTCTTGGTGAGACCACACCTGGAGTATTGTGTGCAGTTTTGGTCTCCAAATCTGAGGAAGGACATTATTGCCATAGAGGGAGTGCAGAGAAGGTTCACCAGACTGATTCCTGGGATGTCAGGACTGTCTTATGAAGAAAGACTGGATAGACTTGGTTTATACTCTCTAGAATTTAGGAGACTGAGAGGGGACCTTATAGAAACTTACAAAATTCTTAAGGGGTTGGACAGGCTAGATGCAGGAAGATTGCTCCCGATGTTGGGGAAGTCCAGGACAAGGGGTCACACAGTTTAAGGATAAGGGGGAAATCCTTTAAAACCGAGATGAGAAGAACTTTTTTCACACAGAGAGTGGTGAATCTCTGGAACTCTCTGCCACAGAGGGTAGTTGAGGCCAGTTAATTGGCTATATTTAAGAGGGAGTTAGATGTGGCCCTTGTGGCTAAAGCGATCAGGGGGTATGGAGAGAAGGCAGGTACAGGATACTGAGTTGGATGATCAGCCATGATCATATTGAATGGCGGTACAGGCTCGAAGGGCCGAATGGCCTACTCCTATTTTCTATGTTTCTATGTTTCTATGTACCTACGGCTGGGATTACGAGCCACTACGAAATATCTACGGACTCCTATGAACTTTCCCAGCTGCGCCACCGTGCCCGCCCATGCCTGTTTCTCCCACACTAAACATCAACAGCCCTGCCACTGTCCGCAGGTCAGTACTTACTCATCACGCAACCCTTTCAATTCGAAATGAAGTCTCCTCGGTCGCAGCCGTGCATCCCTTCAGCGCCCCCGGCTGACTGCTTGACATCATCGACAATTGTCCCGCCAGCCTTTGTTAAAATGGAAGCGTTCCCAGTCTCATGTGGATCTCATGGGACACACGCGTTAATGGGGCTCCCTCGAAGGCCCGGAAATAACGCGCGGCCTTTTTCGTTACCAAGCCGCCCGCGACAAACCTAAACTCATCTGGGCCACGATTACTGCGCTGGATTTTTCAAGTCCAATGTGTTTGTGAGTGGCACTGGGATTCCTGGCTACATCAAGCCCAGTGTGTGAGAATGCCACGTGTAGTTACTGTTTAAATCCAAGCAGCTGATGTCAGAGCATTCTATCACTATGGCAATCAGAGAAAAATTACATTCCAGGCAAGGGTTAAGGTCTTTAGCGTGCGGTTGGTATCACTGGCGGCTTTATAGGTTTGGAAGCAAAATGCTGAGGCAACGTGTCAACATTTTGATCTTCCCTGGTCCACGCCCTTGTTAAAATGCACCCTCCCGCATATTCCATGCATGGCGGAGGACTATCGGTTGGATGGGATTTAAAATTAAACATGGCCATTGAACATGAGGTGAAGGAGATGATTGTGATGTCAGCTAACTCTTTCAGAATTATGATGTCACATAATTGACCCGAGCAGGAAGACACACCTACTCCTCTGGGCTGCAACAGTGGCACACCAGGTACAGCTGACGATCTCAGAGAAAAAAAATCAATAGACCCGGCTTCGATCCTGACTACGGGTGCCATCTGTGCGGAGTTTGTGGTGCCGTTGAGTAAGGCAGTCTCGCCTGCAGCTGTTCGGTCTTTCATCCTTGCTAATATAACCATATAACAATTACAGCACGGAAACAGGCCATCCCGGCCCTTCTAGTCCGTGCCGAACACTTACTCTCCCCTAGTCCCATCTACCTGCACTCAGACCATAACCCTCCATTCCTTTCCCGTCCATATACCTATCCAATTTATTTTTAAATGATAAAATCGAACCTGCCTCCACCACTTCCACTGGAAGCTCATTCCACACAGCCACCACTCTCTGAGTAAAGAAGTTCCCCCTCATGTTACCCCTAAACTTCTGTCCCTTAATTCTCAAGTCATGTCCTCTTATTTGAATCTTCCCTACTCTCAATGGGAAAAGCTTGTCCACGTCAACTCTGTCTATCCCTCTCATCATTTTAAAGACCTCTATCAAGTCCCCCCTTAACCTTCTGCGCTCCAAAGAATAAAGATCTAACTTGTTCAACCTTTCTCTGTAACTTAGTAGTTGAAACCCAGGCAACATTCTAGTAAATCTCCTCTGTACTCTCTCTATTTTGTTGACATCCTTCCTATAATTAGGCGACCAGAATTGTACACCATACTCCAGAATTGGCCTCACCAATGCCTTGTACAATTTTAACATTACATCCCAACTTCTGTACTCAATGCTCTGATTTATAAAGGCCAGCACACCAAAAGCTTTCTTCACCACCCTATCTACATGAGATTCCACCTTCAGGGAACTGTGCACAGTTATTCCTAGATCCCTCTGTTCAACTGCATTCCTCAATATGCTACCGTTTACCATGTATTCTTTTAATTTTTACTCTGTCAAAGAGTTTTGTTTTGGAGGTCTTTTAGTCTTTTTATGTGGGGGGTGGGGAAGGGTGAAACTGTTTTACTTAGTCACTACCTGGTCGAGGATGCGCCGTTCCTCTGAGCCGTATCTTCGCCCCCCCCCCCCTCGCAGCCAACATCGGGATTGGCGCGGCCTTTCCTGCCGTAGACCGGCCAGAGCTTCAGCTTCAGCAGCGGCGCAGAACTGAGGTACCATCGCGCAGCGGGCGATGCCTTACTGGGGTTGCCGTGTGGGAGCTCCGGATGTGTTGGGACTGCCGATTTTAACACCGTGCAGCTTTGGCCTGCGGAGCGTCCAGCCGCGGGCGGCGCTGACTTTCACATCGCGGAGTCCTGGGATCCCTTCGCCAAGGATCGCCACTGTTGAATCTCCGCCCAGCTCGGCCTGTGGACTTTGGGAACCGCGGCCTCCGGTAAGAAGTGGCCGATTCGGAAACTCCCAAGCCGCTGAGAATGTTCTTCCTCCGATACCGGAATGTTCTTCCATTTCGATCATCCCGGCGAGATGGCCTGAACATCAGGCCGCCCGTAGCGGCGACTGCGGGGGGATCGAGGCCCCCGACCGCGGGTCAACAACGAGGAAGTTGACTGAACTTTGTTGCCTTCCCTCACAGTGGGGAACGTTGGTTCCGCTGTGTGGGGATGTCCATGTGAAACTCTATCGTGTGTTGTGTTCTTTTTATCCGTGTGGCTGCATGGTCGCTCAAATCTCGCTGTACCAATTGGCGCACGTGACAATAAATGCAACTTGAACATTAACTTTGTACGTTCTCCCCGTGACCTGCGTGGGTTTTCTCCAGCTGCTCCGGTTTCCTCCCATACTCCACAAAGACGTGCAGGTTTGTAGGTTAATTCGCTTGTGTAAATATTCCCTGGTGTGTCGGATAGTATGGGGGTGATCGCTGGCCCTAGCCTAACCCTAACTCGCGCCCTAACCGGGTGCCACCTGCAGGTCAGTGTGTGACAGGGCGCACGACACGATGAGACACCCAGATGTCGCCCGAAGATTTAGGACATCCCAAAATCCAGGGGCGGCAGGGAGACACCGCACGTCACTACACGTGTCACGCCCGACCACGCCACGGCAACTCTTTTCAGGCTGTCACTGAAAATGTCGCCCAAGTGGGACAGGCCCTTCAGTTTCCACATTATAACCATACAACAATTACAGCACAAAAACAGGCCAACCCGGCCCTTCTAGTCCGTGCCGAACACTTATTCTCCCCTAGTCCCATCTACCTGCACTCAGACCATAACCCTCCATTCCTTTCCCGTCCATATACCTATCCAATTTATTTTTAAATTATAAAAACGAACCTGCCTCCACCACTTCCACTGGAAGCTCATTCCACACAGCTACCACTCTCTGAGTAAAGAGGTTCTCCCTCATGTTGCCCCTAAACTTCTGTCCCTTAATTCTCAAGTCATGTCCTCTTGTTTGAATCTTCCCTACTCTCAATGGGAAAAGATTTTCCACGTCAACTCTGTCTATCCCTCTCACACTGTATCTCTAAAATCTAAAGCTTCAACTTCCTGAAGAGACTGAGGAAATTCGGCAAGTGTCCAAAGACTCTTCACACAAACCTCCACGGATGCACCAAGAGAAAGTTTACTGTCGGCTTCCATCGCAGCTTGGTTAGGGATCAGCTCTGCTCCAGACGGCCAGATGTTGCAGAGATTTGTAGGTATAGCCCCAATCCATCACACGGCCAAGACTTCCCAATATTGACTGAATCTACACTTGACACTGACTTGGAAAAGCAGCCAACATAATCAAAGATGTCCCACCCAGGTCATTCCTCCTTCTCCCTGCTCCCATGCGGTGGATGGTGGAGAAGCTTGAAAGCACGCACTGCCAGACTCAGGAATAGTTTTTACCCCTCTGTTGACAGGATTCTGAATGGTCCAGAACAATGAAGGTGGGCCTCATTGAAACTTACTGAATAGTGAAAGGTCTGGATAGAGTGGATGTGGAGAGGATGTTTCCACTAGTCGGAGAGTCTAGGACTAGAGGTCACAGCCTCAGATTTAAACGATGTTCCTTTTTAGAAACATAGAAAATAGGTGCAGGAGGAGGCCATTCGGTCCTTCGAGCCAGCACTGCCATTCATTGTGATCATGGCTGATCGTCCCCTATCAATAACCCGTGCCTGCCTTCTCCCCATATCCCTTGATTCCACTAGCCCCTAGAGCTCTATCTAACTCTCTCTTAAATCCATCCAGTGACTTGGCCTCCACTGCCCTCTGTGGCAGGGAATTCCACAAATTCACAACTCTCTGGGTGAAAACGTTTTTTTCTCACCTCAGTCTTAAATGGCCTCCCCTTTATTCTAAGACTGTGGCCCCCGGTTCTGGACTCGCCCAACATTGGGAACATTTTTCCTGCATCTAGCTTGTCCGGTCCTTTTATAATTTTAAATGTTTCTATAAGCCCCTCCCCCTCATCCTTCTAAACTCCAGTGAATACAAGCCTAGTCTTTTCAATCTTTCCTCATGTGACAGTCCCGCCATCCCAGGGATCAATCTGGTGAACCTACGCTGCACTGCCTCAATCACAAGGATGTCCTTCCTCAAATTAGGAGACCAAAACTGTATGCGATACTCCAGATGTGGTCTCACCAGAGCCCTATACGACTGCAGAACATCTACACATCTGTTTGCCTTGTTGTTACCTTCTCCTAAATAACGATGATCTATTCTACATTTTTCCTTGATTCCCACCCTCTTGTTTTCACACCTCACCGTTCCTTATCTCTCTCTGTGTCTCTCTCTCCCCTGACTCTAAGTCTGAAGAAGGGTCTCGACCCGAAACGTCACCCATTCCTTCTCTCCAGAGATGCTGCCTCTCCCGGCTGAGTTACTCCAGCATTTTGTGCTTGATGCCCCCACCATCCCCATCATTCTCCCACCACCACCTTCTCCCATCCTCATATTAAAAAAAATACAATCCACAGGAAGACCAAAATTATTCTGTTTATGAATAAACCAACACATTTACTCGATTACCAAACAAAAAAACAGCAAATGCACAGCACTCCATGTCTTGGGCAGAACAGAAGGTAGTCCTGCTGTACAGTACGTAGACCACACGGGCACAGCTTCCGACATTCACTACCACTGATGCTAATGGAATAGTTCAGAGCTCAAGTTTGACGGCACGGAAGCAGATCCTACAGCCCAACTTGTCTGCGCCAACCAAGGTGCCCATGCGCGGGACGGAACTGCTGATGCTGGTTTAAACTCAAAATGTCGGAGTAAAACTCAGCAGGTCAGACAGCATCTCTGGAGAAAAGGAATAGGTGACGTTCTGGGTCGCTAGAATTTAGGAGATTGAGGGGGGATCTTATAGAAACCTACTAAATTCTTAAGGGGTTGGACAGGCTAGATGCAGGAAGATTGTTCCCGATGTTGGGGAAGTCCAGGACAAGGGGCCACAGTTTAAGGATAAGGGGGAAATCCTTTAGGACCGAGATGAGAAAAACATTTTTCACACAGAGAGTGGTGAATCTCTGGAACTCTCTGCCACAGAAGGTAGTTGAGGCCAGTTCATTGGCTATATTTAAGAGGGAGTTAGATGTGGATCTTGTGGCTAAAGGGATCAGAGGGTATGGAGAGAAGGCAGGTACGGGATACTGAGTTGGATGATCAGCCATGATCACATTGAATGGCGGTGCAGGCTCGAAGGGCCGAATGGCCTACTCCTGCACCTAATTTCTATGTTTCTATGAGACTCTTCTTCGGACATCTACCCGAAAAACGTCACCTAATCCTTTTTCTCCAGAGATGCTGTCTGACCTCTGGAGTTTCTCCAGCTTTTTTGTGTCTAGCCAAGGTGCCTACCCGAGTTAACCCCATAGAATTCCAATCCTTCCCTGCCTGTGTATGTGTCTAAATGTAATGTTTTAATTGTACCTGCCTCTACCGCCTCTTCTGGGAGTTCATTCTACACACTCAACACCCTCTGTGTGTGAAACAAATGTTGCTCAAACCCTCTTTAAATCTTTCCGCTCTCACCTTAAACCCATGTTCCCAAGTATTTATCTTCCCTACTGTAAAGACATTCATGTTATCCATGCCCCGATCCCCCCCACATTGTTTCATATACTTCTTACAATGACCCCCTCCTTTGCTCTGGAGAAAACAGTGTCAGCTGGAAGGAGAGAGTGTGGAGGGAGGGGGAGAGAGGTGGGGGGAGAGAGAGGGGAGAGAGAGTGGGGAGGGAGAGAAGTGGCAGAGTGGGGAGGGAGGGAGGGGGTAGAGGGGTAGGGGGAGTGGTGGAAGAGGGACAGAGGGGGGGTAGGGGGTGAGAGGGGAGGGAGTGGGAAAGAGAGGGGTGGGGGGAGGGGGAGGGGTGGGGTAAGTGGGAGAGAAGTGGAAGAGTGGGGAGGGGTAGGGGGAGTGGTGGAAGAGGGACAGAGGGGTAGAGGAAGGGGTAGGGGGAGGAGGGGGAGATGGAGAGGGGAGGGTGCAGGGAGAGAGGGGTGGAGGAGGGGAGAGATGGGGTACCACCTCCAGTTTAAATTCCATTTGGAATATTTTGGGGGACCAAGAAACCAAGCTGATCCAGTTTCTCTTTATAACTCAGGCCTTCGAATCCCAACAATATCCTTGTGAACCTTTTCCCCCCCCCCCCCCCCCCCCCCCCCCCCCCCTAGTGTTATCCCATCCTTCCTGCTGTAACGGTGTCGATAAGTTCCAGTAGAATTAGGCCATTCAGCCCATCAAGTCTACACCGCCATCCAATCACGGCCGATCTAAGGTGTCAAAGGTCGGGGGAGAGGGATAGGAGACTTGGGTTGAGAGGGAAGGATAGATTATTGGATGGCGAAGTAGACTTGATGGGCCGAATGGCCTAATGGTGTCCACTCATCGTGGAGCCAATGCCCACGGATCCATCACTGTCAGGGAACGTGGCATGGCTGCTCACGAACCAGTCTCCGCGCAGTAAAAGATGTCATGCACAAGCTCATTGGGAGGGAGAATGCCTGTGGCTCTAAGACCGGCCTTTTCAATCCCCCTCAAGACCCACAGAGTGGACCTACCAGGAGAACGATCAAACTGGACCACGAGTAATCCCCAATGGCCACAACTACTCCAGGGTTGTGTATTGGGCGCAGCGGTAGAGTTACATGGACCCGGGTTCGATCCCGACTACGAGAATTGTAAGTTCTCCCCGAGACCTGCGTGGGTTTTCTCCAGGTGCTCTGGTTTCTACCCACATTCCAGCGGTATTACAGGTCTGTAAGTTAATTGGCTGAGTCAAATTGTAAATTGTGTGTGTGTGTGTGTGTGGGGCAGTGTTAGTGTGCGGGGATCGCTGGTCGGCACAGACTCGGTGGGCCGAAGGGCCTGTTTCCACGCTGTATCTCTAAACCTAGGGGCCTGTCCCACTGTACGAGGTAATTCAGGAGTTCTCCCAAGTTTTCCCCTGATCCAAACTCGGAGAATGTCCGTAGCGGGTCCGTAGGAGTTCGTGGATGTGTCGTAGCGGCTCGTACGAGTGACGGTAGGTACTCGGGAAATCCGGTAAACTCGTGACGTTTTTTCCAACACTGTGACAAATGTCCAAGAGTAAAAAAAATACTCGTGATGAAAAAAACGGTTACGTTTTACTCGTACGAGCCGCTACGAGACATCCACGAACTGCTACGGACATTCTCCGAGTTCGAATCAGGCGGAAACTCGGGAGAACTCTTGAATTACCTCGTACAGTGGGACAGGCCCTGAAACAAAACACTTCCACTGTGCACACTCTTAACTCGCTCCACAATACTCCTCACATATATAAAGCCCAAAGTTCAACATTTTAACACGAGGCAGCTCAAATACATCAATTAATTTACAGAAAATAAATGTGTGCCAACATCAAATTGTATTACTGTATAAAAAGTAGCGGTTCGGAGGGACATTAGCATTTCTTTTGCAAACCTATTTTTAAAAAAGTCGACGTGAAAATAAATCCACGCTTCAGTAAAAACAAAACTCAAAGTCATTAACAAAATCGGAAGCAGAGAGATAAGTCAAGTTTAAGTGTACAGGGGATAAGTATGAAGGAGAGCATCAAGTGCCTCGATGAACCACGGCCATTTGCTTCGAGATTATTTTCCCCTCTTGCCTGGTCATCTCCTAGTTGCTGGCCGCAGGCTGTGATTGCAGAAGTGTACTATAGGCTGAAAAACACAAAAAAGAAACAGTTTGAGGGATTTCATTAGTGATAGGAGCAGAATTAGGCCATTCGGCCCATCGAGTCTACTCTGCCATTGAATCATGCCTAGAGACATAGACAATAGGTGCAGGAGTAGGCCATTCAGCCCTTCGAGCCAGCACCGCCATTCAATATGTTCATGGCTGATCATCCAAAATTAGTACCCCTGTTCCTGCTTTTTCAGCATATCGTTTGATTCCTTTAGCCCCAAGAGCTAAATCTAACTCTCGCTTGAAAACATCCAGTGAATTGGCCTCCGCTGCCTTCTGTGGCAGAGAATTCCACAGATATACAACTCTCTGGGTGAAAAAGCTTTTCCTCATCTCAGTCCTAAATGGCCGACCCCTTATTCTTAAATATCTTCTGTTTGGACGCACTAGAGGCAGGAAACATGTTCCCGATGTTGGGGGAGTCCAGAACCAGGGGCCACACAGGAGTAAGCCATTTAGAACGGAGACGAGGAAACACTTTTTCTCACAGAGAGTGGTGATTCTGTGGAATTCTCTGCCTCAGAGGGCGGTGGAGGCAGGTTCTCTGGATACATTCAAAAGAGAACTAGATAGGGCTCTTAAAGATAATGGAGTCAGGGGATATGAGGAGAAGGCAGGAACGGGGAACTGATTGGGGATGATCACATTGAATGGCGGTGCTGGCTTGAAGGGCCGAATGGCCTACTCCTGCACCTATTGTCTATTGTCTAAGGGGGGTGGGGGTGAAGAGCTGATGGCAAGAAAAGACCAGCGTCAATCAGGGGTGGTTAGAAATGACCTCGGGCAGGGTGGTGCCCCTAGTGAGCCTATTGATGGCCAGGGAATTTCAGTTCCAGTTTTTTGTCATGTGCATCGAGGTGACAGTGAAAAGCTCTTGGTGCATCGTAACCAGACAAATATAAATGATTACAATCGAGAGGCTTGAAGAGGTGATCTCAAGAGGGAAACAGTGTGGGAGACTGTTAAAATGACGGGTGGAGAAACATAGAAAATAGTTGCAGGAGTAGGCCATTCGGCCCTTCGAGCCTGCACCGCCATTCGATATGATCATGGCTGATCATCCAACTCAGTATCCCGTGGGACTAAATAGGTCCTTCTTGGGTCGACGGGCTGAATGGTATTGCTTGGGTTCCAGCCAGTTACCATCCACAGGGACATGGGTCGACCGGGCTTGTATTCACTGGAATTTAGAAGGATGAGAGGAGATCTTATGGAAACATATAAAATCCTTAAGGGATTGGAAAGGCTAGATGCAGGAAAAATGTTCCTGATGTTGGGGGAGTGCAGAACCGGGGGTCACAGTTGAAGAATAAGGGTGAGGCCATTTAGGACTGAGATGAGGAAAAAACGTTTTCACCCAGAGAGTTGGGAATCTGCGGAATTCTCTGCCACAGAAGGCGGTGGAGGCCAATTCATTGGATGTTTTCAAAAGAGAGTTAGATAGAGCTCTTCAGGCTAACGGAATCAAGGGATGAGGGGAGAAAGCAGGAACGGGGTACTGATTTTGGATGATCAGCCATGAGCATATTGAATGGCGGTGCGGTGCTGGCTCGATGGGCCGAATGGCCTATTTTCTATGTTTCTATGTCAGATTTGTCAGGTTACAGCTTTTCCTTTCAATGTTTGGAGTCCTTCACACAGAAGGTGGTGGGTGCATGGAACGAGCTGCCAGAGGCAGTAGAAGGTACATTGAAGAATAAGGGGTAGGCATTTGCCAGAGGCATTAGTTGAGGCAGGTACTATAACAACATATAAGCACTGAGCTGCTGCCTGACAGAGCCAGTGACCCGGGTTCGATCCAGACTATGGGCGCTGTCTGTATGGAGCTTGTACCTTCAACCCCGTGACCATGTGGGTTTTCTCCGAGAAAATTTGGTTTCCTCCCACAATCCACAGACGTGCAGGTATGTAGGTTGAATGTCTTGGTACAGGAGTAAATTGTCCCTGGCGTGTGTGGGTGGGATAGTGTTAATGTGCGGGGGATCGCTGGTGGGTGCGGACTGGATGGGCCGAAGGGCCTGTTTCCGCGCCGGATCTCTAAAACTGAGACGAAAAAACTCAGGTGCAGTCTGTGTGGAGTTTGCACGTGACCACGCATGTGTTTCCTCCCACATCTCAAAGACGTGCAGGTTTGTAGCGCTGTTCGCCTTTGTAAGGTTGTAGTTGAGTGCAGGGAGTGGATGAAAAAGTGGGACAACACTATGGTGAAGGTGCGATCAACTGTAGATCAAGTCACATTTATTTATATAGCACATTTAAAAAACAACTCTCGTTGGCTTTACATTGGTATAAGAATAGTATAACAAACGTCACTACATACATATAGCCCTCGCTCAGTGGACGTCAGGAAAGGCTTGGGAGTACAGGTGAGGTTTTTAGTCTCGACATAAAGGAGTCGATGGAGGGGGCAGTTCTGATGGGAAGGGGGATGCTGTTCCACAGTCTAGGAGCTGCAACCGCAAAGGCACGGTCGGTCGCCCCTGAGCTTATGCCTAGACCGCGGGATATTCAGCAGCTCCAAGTCGGCCGATCTGTGTGACCTGGAGGTGTGTGGTGGGCGAGCAGACTTTTAATGTAGGTGGGGACTACCATTGTACAACTGAATACTTACATTGAGGGTCCTCTCTCTGGCCTTGAGCATTATCTTGCTTCACGTTCTGTTCGCCCGAATTTCCTAAGTAACACAAAGAGAATAATATTGAGATGAAGCTGTGGATTTGCCTTACTTCAAGCTTGCTTCATTCTGGGGAAAGTAGGTGTCACAAAGCCGGTTTGCATTGATAAGTTAACATCCCCGTTCCTGCGATCATGCAAGCGATAGGAGCAGAATTAGGCCATTCGGCCCATCAAGTCTACTCCGCCATTCAATCATGGCAGATCTATCTCTCCCTCCGAACGCCATTCTCCTGCCTTCTCCCCTTAACCCCCGACACCCGTACTAATCAAAAATCTATCTATCTCTGCCTTAAAAATATCCATTGACGGCCTCCGCAGCCTTCCGTGGCAAAGAATTCCACAGATTCACCACCTTATTTAGGTAGATAAAAATGCTGGAGAAACTCAGCGGGTGAGGCAGCATCTATGGATGGAGTGAAGGAAGAAAGGTGAAGAAGGGTCTCGATCTGAAACGCCACCTATTCCTTCGCTCCATAGATGCTGCCTCACCCGCTGAGTTTCCCCAGCATTTTTATATACCTTCGATTTTTCCAGCATCTGCAGTTCCTTCTTAAACACCACCTTCTTTAGTTTAGTTTAGAGATACAGTGCGGAATCAGGCCCTTTCTGCCCATCGAGTCCATGCCGACCAGCGATCCCCGCACATCAACACTATCCTATCCCAAGAGGGACATTTTTTTACATTTACCAAGCCAATTAACCTGCATACTCTCTGACTAAAGAAATTCCACCTCATCTCCTTCATAAAGATATAGATTATCATATAGATAAATGTGAGGTTATCCACTTTGGCGGCAAAAACAAAGGGGCAGATTATTATCTCAATGGGGTTAAGTTAGGTAAGGGGGAGGTGCAGCGAGACCTGGGTGTCCTTGTACACCAGTCACTGAAAGTTGGCGTGCAGGTACAGCAGGCAGTGAAGAAAGCTAATGGAATGTTGGCCTTCATAACAAGAGGATTTCAGTATAGGAGTAAAGAGGTTCTTCTGCAGTTGTGCAGGGCACTGGTGAGACCACAACTGGAGTATTGTGTACAGTTTTGGTCTCCTCATTTGAGGAAGGACATCCTTGTGATTGAGGCAGTGCAGCGTAGGCTCACGAGATTGATCCCTGGGATGGCGGGACTGTCATATGAGGAAAGATTGAAAAGACTAGGCTTGTATTCACTGGAGTTTAGAAGGATGAGGGGGGATCTTATAGAAACATATAAAATTATAAAAGGACTGGACAAGTTGGATGCAGGAAAAATGTTCCCAATGTTGGGCGAGTCCAGAACCAGGGGCCACAGTCTTAGAATAAAGGGGAGGTCATTTAAGACTGAGGTGAGAAAAAACGTTTTCACCCAGAGAGTTGTGAATTTGTGGAATTCCCTGCCACAGAGGGGAGTGGAGGCCAAGTCACTGGATGGATTTAAGAGAGAGTTAGATAGAGCTCTAGGGGCTAGTGGAGTCAAGGGATATGGGGAGAAGGCAGGCACGGGTTATTGATAGGGGACGATCAGCCATGATCACAATGAATGGCGGTGCTGGCTCGATGGGCCGAATGGCCTCCTCCTGCACCTATTTTCTATGTTTCTATAAAGGAACATCCTTTAAATCTGAGGCTGTGACCCCTAGTCCTAGACTCTCCGACTAGTGGAAACATCCTCTCCACATCCACTCTATCCAGACCTTTCACTATTCAGTAAGTTTCAATGAGGCCCACCTTCATTGTTCCAAACTCCAGCCAGGACAGGCAGGCCCAGTGCCGTTAAACACTCATCAATGCAAAGTTGTTCTTACCTGTCACCTTAAAACACAGCTTCTTCTTTTGATAGAGAACGTAGCTGGTCACCCCGCCTGCCAAGGACAGCAAGACGCCGCTGATAATGCCGGCTAAGGTACCGTTCCCACCTTCTAAAAATAAAGCGGAGGTAAAGAAATTAGTCCTTCGTTAGACTTTCGAGATACAGCGTGGAAAACAGGCGCTTCAGCCCACCGAGCCCGCGCAGACCAGCGAATCACCCCGTACGCTAACACTATCCCCCGCACTATGGATGATTTAGAAATTTACCCGAGCCATTTAACCTCAATGTGCCCCAGCGGTAGAGTTGCTGCCTTACAGCGCCAGAGACCCGGGTTTGATCGTGACTACGGGTGCTGTCTGTACGGCGCTTGTATGGTCGTCGAAGGAAACCGGAGCACCCAGAGAAAACCCCCGCAGGTCACAGTGAGAACGAACAGACAGCACCCGTAGTCGGGATCGAACCTGCGTCTCTGGCACTGTGCCATCCCAATCTTGTGAACAAAATACTTATTCGCACTACAGGCTCCTGCCATTCTACGCAGAGGTTACAGTCCTGAAAAGCAGCGTATAATTTAAAAAATACGCAAATTAAACGTAAAGTTTTAAAATTTGAACGGGCGTAAATTTGAGAACTTTATTTCAAAACTACAGCTGGAAAATCAGATTTTTGTATTAATAAAACACGTGCTTTATTTAAAAAACTCATAAATCAAACACACACACACACATCGCAAGGTGCCCATATTTCCCTGCTGGTGAAGAACGATTTTCTGTACAACAGTTCACAAGTCCAACACAAGATGGCAGCAAATGCCAGCATTACGCCGCTCAACGCGACTCTTGACATTAAATGGGGCAAAAAACTGGAATGCTGGAAATGTCTACAGTTTGCTTGTGGCCTCTCACTGGCTATGGAGGAAGCGCAGGGCAGAAAGGTCAGTGTGGGCAGGCACGGAAATCCCTATCAAAATATGGAGGGGACAGGGGGGACACAATTTTTTGGCGGCCGCGCGCGCATGCGCACACTCACGCACACGTGCGAGGCTTCGGAGTCTCAATCCAGCGCTAAATGCAGCTCAACTCTGCCTGTCTCGCCGGGTTAACCTACAGCCCTGCCTGGACTGACGGGACACCAACGTTGCTTCTCCGTGCTGGCTGTAAACCTGGGCCATGTTTCCCGCAAGTCCAGGCAGGGCTGTAGGTTCACCTGGCGGGACAGGCAGAGTTGAGCTAGGTTTAGCGCTGCTTCTCTGCGCTGGCTGTGGGCCTGGAGGCACCGCGCCCGTCTGACTCCTGACGTCTCTGGCCACCCGTGGGGGGGGGGTGGGCACTCGGGACAGCGTCGGAGAGCCGGCCGGGATCGATCCTGGCTGCGGATGAAGCGCTGGCCTGTGCCACGTCTCCCTCCTCCAATCACTGTGCTCTATCCTCAGTCCCAACCCACCCCCCAACTCCTCCAATCATCGCGCTGAATCATGCCCCGCCCCCATTGCCTGCTGACTGACGTCTCTCTCGTCCAATCGGTTCCCTCGATCATCAGTCCCACCTCCATTGTCTCGCGGAAAGCGGAGATTTCACTGGGTTTTAAAATCCGGATTACAAAAATTTGGGGGGACGTCCCCCACCTCTCAAAACAGAGGGGGGGACGTGTCCCTCTTGGCCCCCCCCCCCCGCCGGGTTTTCTGCCCATGAGTGTTGGGAATGGGAAGGGATTTTAAATGCTTAGCAACTGAGAGATCCAGTAGGCCTCGGCTACACTTGGTCTCCCCGCTGTGCAGGAGGCCACAATCGGGAACAACGGATGTTAGAGGAGGTGCACGTGGACCTGTGTCACACCTGGAAGGAGAGCTGGGGTCCCTGGATGGAGGTGAGGGAGGAAGGGAGGGAGGGAGTATAGGGACAGGTGCAGGGGGATGTACCTGGGGAGGCGGTGGTTTGGGTGGGAAGGAGGGGCTGAACTGCGGAGTTATGGAGGAAGTGGTCTCGGATTAGTACGGGTCCCATAGGTTATGGGGAAAAGGCAGGAGAATGGGGTTAGGTGGGAGAGATAGAACAGCCATGATTGAATGGCGGAGTAGACTTGATGGGCCGAATGGTCCTATCATCGAGTCCTAGAGCGATAGTGTGGAAAGGCCCTTTGGCCAAACTTGCCCACACCGGCCAACAATGTCCCAGCTACCCTAGCCCCACTTGCCTGCGCTTGGTCCATATCCCTCCAAACCTGTCCTAACCATGTACCTGTCCAACTATTTCTTAAATGATGAGATAGCCTGCCTCAACTACCTCCTCTGGCAGCTCGTTCCATACACCCACCACCCTTTGTGTGAAAAAGTTACCCCTCCGATTCCTATTAAATCTTTCCCCCTTCGCCTTGAACCTATGTTCTCAACACTGGGCAAGAGACTACTCTGTGCATCTACCTGATCTATTCCTCTCATGATTTTGTACACCTCTATCAGATCACCCCTCATCCTCCTGCGGGAATAGAGACCCAGCCTACTCAATCTCTCCCCGTAGCTCACACCCTCTAGTCCTGCCAACATCCTCGTAAATATTTTCTGGACCATTTCAAGCTTGGCAATATCTTTCCTATAACTTGGTGCCCAGAACTGAACACAATATTCTAAATGCGGTCTCATCAACGTCTTATACAACTGCAACATGACCTCCCAACTTCTATACTCAACACTCGGACTGATGAAGGCCAATGTGCCAAATGCCTTTTTGACCACCTTATCTACCTGCGACTCCACCTTCATGGAACCAAGCACGTACTCCTAGATCCCTCTGCTCTACAACACTATAGACAATAGGTGCAGGAGTAGGCCATTCAGCTCTTCGAGCCAGCACCACCATTCAATATGATCATCCCCAATCAGTACCCCGTTCCTGCCTTCTCCCCATATCTCCGCTATCTTTAAGCCCCCATCTAGCTCTCTCTTGAGAGTATCCAGAGAACCGGCCTCCACCGCCCTCTGAAGCAGAGAATTCCACAGACTCACAACTCTCCGTGTGAAAAAATGTTTCCTCATCTCCGTTCTAAATGGCTTACCCCTTATTCTTAAACAGTGGCCCCTGGTTCTGGACTCCCCCAACATCGGGAACATGTTTCCTGCCTCTAGCGTGTCCAAACCCTTAATAATCTTATATGTTTCAATAAGATCCCCTCTCTTATTTCCAAATACCTCCAAGCCAGTCTGAAGAAGGGTCTCGACACAAAACATCACCCATTCCCGCGATCCAGTGATGCTGCCTGTCACGCTGAGTTACTCTGGCATTTTGCGTCCATCTTCAGTGTAATTTAGCATCTGCAGTTCCTTCCCACACACTGTGCATCTACTCTATCTATTCCCCTGAAGATTTTATCCACCTCTCTGAGATCTCCTCATCCTCGTGCAGTCCAAGGAAGAAAGTGCTAGTCCACTCAGGACTTCGAGGGATTCTTGGTCAGATCAGACTTTCACTAAAACGGACATTGGTCAATTAAGTTGATGGGCTGTGTGATAGATGGTATGTGTCCCTTTATAAATCAGAGCATTGAGTATAGAAGTTGGGATGTAATGTTAAAATTGTACAAGGCATTGGTGAGACCAATTCTGGAGTATGGTGTACAATTTTGGTCGCCTAATTATAGGAAGGACGTCAACAAAATAGAGAGAGTACAGAGGAGATTTACTAGAATGTTGCCTGGGTTTCAGCAACTAAGTTACAGAGAAAGGTTGAACAAGTTAGGGCTTTATTCTTTGGAGCGCAGAAGGTTAAGGGGGGACTTGATAGAGGTCTTTAAAATGATGAGAGGGATAGACAGAGTTGACGTGGATAAGCTTTTCCCACTGAGAGTAGGGAAGATGCAAACAAGGGGACATGACATGAGAATTAAGGGACTGAAGTTTAGGGGTAACATGAGGGGGAACTTCTTTACTCAGAGAGTGGTAGCTGTGTGGAATGAGCTTCCAGTGAAGGTGGTGGAGGCAGGTTCGTTTTTATCATTTAAAAATAAATTGGATAGTTGTATGGACGGGAAAGGAATGGAGGGTTATGGTCTGAGTGCAGGTATATGGGACTAGGGGAGAATACGTGTTCGGCACGGACTAGAAGGGTCGAGATGGCCTGTTTCCGTGCAGTAATTGTTATATGGTTATATCTGTCAATGGACTTTCCCTGGAGTCAAGTCGACTAACATCATGGATAGACTCGGCTTGTACTCGCTAGAATTTAGAAGATTGATGGGGGATCTTATAGAAACTTACAAAATTCTTAAGGGGTTGGACAGGCTCGATGCAGGAAGATTGTTCCCGATGTTGGGGAAGTCCAGAACTAGGGGTCACAGTTTGAGGATAAGGGGGAAGTCTTTTAGGACCAAGATGAGAAAATCATTTTTTACACAGAGAGTGGTGAATCTGTGGAACTCTCTGCCACAGAAGGTAGTTGAGGCCACAGTTCATTGGCTATATTTAAGAGGGAGTTAGAAGTGGACCTTGTGGCTAAACGGGTCAGAGGGTATGGAGAGAAGGCAGGTACAGGATACTGAGTTGGATGATCAGCCATGATCATATTGAATGGCGGTGCAGGCTCGAAGGGCCGAATGGCCTTCTCCTGCACCTATTTTCTATGTTTATATCATGCCTGGCCCATTAGATTGTCACCTTCCCCTCAGCCAACAATGAACCATTCTACATTCCCTTGATCATCGTGTACTTTGATGTGTCCTTTTCACACCTTGCACCCCTTCTTTGTACCTTTCCATATCGCTGTGCCTCCCTCTACCCCTGATTCACAGTTGGAGGAAGGGTCTCGACCTGAAACGTCGCCCATTCCTTCTCGCTCCCCCATGTTTATACCTTTTTGAAAACAAAATTAGGATTGTAGCCGTACCTTTTGTGCCTCCGCCCTGCGTGTTATCTGGAAGCCAAAAATAAAAATGAAAGAAAAATAGATTAACAGGGAGAACGTGCAAACTCCACATAGACAGCGCCGGAGGTCAGGATCGAACCCGGGTCTCTGGAGTTGTGAAGCATGCATATTGAATGTCGTCAGCTCGTCAGCAGCGGCCTCTGCAGCCCGTCCGCGTTTTTATTTTTTTTTGTCTATGTTTCTGTGTAGTTTTTTGTTATTTTTTGTTGGGGTGTGTGTGTGTGGGGGGGGGGGGGGTGGGAGTGGGAGGGAGGGGGTAACTTTTAAATCTCTCCCTGCACGGGAGACCCGACCTTTTCTTATCGGGTCTGCAACGAGGAGCGGCCTCCAACAGGAAGACCGGGGGCTCTGGTGCCGACGACTCACCTCACCGTCGCGGAGCTGGCCGAGTCCAGAGCGGGTGGAGCGGTGGTGGAGCGCTGCTGCTGCTGCTGTGGCCCGACCTCCGGAGATTCGGAGGCTGCAACTGTGGGTCTGGCGGACGGCGGCACCGGGAGCCCGCGTGTCACTGGAGGGAGACCGCTTTTCAGGGCTCTCGCAACGGCGACTTCTCCCGCCCGAGTTGTGGGGTCGAAGAGCTCCTGGAGCGGGGCCTGACATCACCACCTCGCGCGGCTTGGAATGGCCGCGGGACTCTGCGAGCGCACGCCGGGGGCTCTAACATTAAGACCCGGTGTGCGACCTCGCACCACCCGGCGTGGCTTTAATGGCCGCGGGACAATCGCCATCGCCAGCCGGGGGCTTTGACTTTGACATCGGGGGCGGCGGGAAGAGTGCAGTGGACAGATAAGTTTTTTTGGCCTTCCATCACAGCAATGTGATGGATGTTTATGTAAAATGTAAATTATGTTGTGTCTTGGGTCTATGTGTTTGTAATGTATGGCTGCAGAAACGGCATTTCGTTTGGACCTCAAGGGGTCCAAATGACAATTAAATTGAATCTTGAATCTTGAATCTTGAAGTTCCTTATTTGCTCGATAGAATTAGTGGAATAGTCCACCTACACACTTAGAACAATGCCCAAATGAAAAAATGGAAAGGGGTGGGAAGAAGATGCTTGCAATTCCACTAATCAAAAACATGCAGGAGGAAAATAGAGTTTCCACAGTCAATTGTAAGCAGTTAATCAAAGGAGGAACATACCTCCAGAAGAGCCCCCAGCTGAACGCCCTGTATAATAAAAATAAATAAAATTCAGTCCAACAAGATACAAGTTTACTTATTCAAGTTAGGCATAGAGTCATAGAGTGATACAGTGTGGAAACTGACCCTTCGGCCCAACTTGCCCACAACGCCCAACATTACTAGTCCCACCTGCCTGCATTTGGTCCATATCGCTCCAAACCTGTCCTATCCATGTACCTGTCTAACTGTTTCTTAAACATTGGGATAGTCCCAGCCTCAACTACCTCCTCTGGCAGCTTGTTGGTGGTGAGTGGTGAATCTCTGGAACTCTCTGCCACAGAGGGTAGTTGAGGCCAGTTCATTGGCTATATTTAAGAGGGAGTTAGACGCCCTTGTGGCTAAGGGGATCAGGGGGTATGGAGAGAAAGGTCGGGATTTTGGATGATCAGCCATGATCATATTGAATGGCGGTGCAGGCTCGAAGGGCCCTACTCCTGCACCTAATTTCTATGTTTCACCCACCACTCTTTGGGGCAAAGAGTTACGCCTCCGATTCCTATTAAATCTTTTCCGCTTCACCTTAAACCTAGGTCCTCGATTCACCCACCCTGGGGCAAGGGACTGTGCCCCCCCCCCCCCCCCCCTCCATGACAATGTCTGAAGAAGGCTCCCAAACTCTCGGTGTTTAGATTAGTTTAGAGATGGTGCGTGGAAACAGGCCCTTCAGCCCACCGAGTCCGCACCGACTGACGATCCCAGAACGCTATCACTCCCCTACACACACACACACACACTAGGGACAATTTACAATTTTCACCAATCCAAGTAACCCATGTCTTTGGAGTGTGGGAGGAAACCAGAGATCCCGGAGAAAACCCACGCAGGTCACGGGGGGAACGTACAAACTCCGTTCAGACAGCGGCCGCAGTCTGGATCGAACCCGGGTCTCTGGCGCTGTAAGGCGGCAACTCTACCACCCTGCAGCGGTTCTCCAGACTCGCTGCCTGATCCGCTGAGTTGGGCCACCACTCTTGTCTTTTTTTGGTAGGCCAGCATCTGAAGTCCATTGTATTTTCAATTTGCATAGCTGTTTTTAGTTCTATTCTCAGTGTAAAAGTCTACTTGCAGTGTTAACTAAAAGGCCCCCAGCCGTCGGTTTATGACCCAAACGTAGACGGGGCGATCGATCATTGAACACCTTCGCTCAGCCAGCCTGAACCTACCTGATCTCACGGTTGCTAAACACTTTAATTCTACCTCCCATTCCCACACAGACCTCTCTGTCCTGGGCCTCCTCCATTGTCAGAGTGAGGCCCAGCGCAAATTGGAGGAGCATAGAAACATAGAAATTAGGTGCAGGAGTATGCCATTCGGCCCTTCGAGCCTGCACCGCCATTCAATATGATCATGGCTGATCATCCAACTCAGTATCCCGTACCTGCCTTCTCTCCATACCCCCTGATCCCCTTAGCCACAAGGGCCACATCTAACTCCCTCTTAAATATAGCCAATGAACTGGCCTCAACTACCCTCTGTGGCAGAGAGTTACAGAGATTCACCACTCTCTGTGTGAAAAAAAGTTCTCTCATCTCGGTTTTAAAGGATTTCCCCCTTATCCTTAAGCTGTGACCCCTTGTCCTGGACTTCCCCAACATCGGGAGCAATCTTCCTGCATCTAGCCTGTCCAACCCCTTAAGAATTTTGTAAGTTTCTATAAGATCCCCTCTCAATCTCCTAAATTCTAGAGAGTATAAACCAAGTCTATCCAGTCTTTCTTCATAAGACAGTCCTGACATCGCAGGAATCAGTCTGCTGAACCTTCTCTGCACTCCCTCTATGGCAATAATGTCCTTCCGCAGATTAGGGAGACCAAAACTGTACGTAATACTCCAGGTGTGGTCTCACCAAGACCCTGTACAACTGCAGTAGAACCTCCCTGCTCCTATACTCAAATCCTTTTGCTATGAAAGCCAACATACCATTCGCTTTCTTCACTGAACAGCACCTGATATTTCGCTTGGGTAGCTTACACCCCAGCGGTATGAACATTGACTTCTCTCACTTCTCGGGGTATCTAAATCTAAATGTTATTAGTTATTTAAGTTATGACATCGGATGGAAGCTGCATACCAAATCTCGTTGCGCTTATGTGCAAATGACAATAAAATATATTATTATTATTATTATTATTCAGGTAGCCCTGGCATTCCCTCTCTCTCTCTATCCCTCCCCCACCCAAGTCACACCAGCTTCTCCCTACAAATAGCTAACAATGGCCTGTCTCCTTTATCATCATTCATTGTTCTTTATCTCTCCACATCAAGGTCTATATCTTTTGTTTCCCTTATCCCTAGCCAGTCTGAAGAAGGCCCCAAAACATCATCCATCCCTTCCCTCCAGAGATGCTGCCTGTCCCGCTGAGTTACTCCAGTCTATCTTCCATTCATGATCAGCGGGAACATCTCCCATTCACAGATCAAGGAATGTCAGGACATATTGTTAACCGTGGCATCCCGACACTGCCTGCTCATCTCCATCGGAATATTTTCAACTCGCACATCAGCTACTAGGTTATAAAATGGAAACCTCGTTGTCAGAAACCTCGCTGCCACACAGCCACCGCAAGCGAGAGACGTAAGTAGTTACCTTTGGAATTGGTCTTGTCGGGATTGTAGTCACCGCCAGCTACATCCATGAGATCGCGGTCTCCAAAATCTCCCCCTGCAAAATTAAACAGGCCGAAGGTGAAGAGCGCTCGCGAATTCGACTGAGGAAGAAAGTACTTCTCCTGAAGAATAACACTGCAGGGCCGCTCAGCGGTAGAGTCGCAGCCTCACAGCGCCAGAGGCCCGGGTACGATCCTCACTATGGGTGCTGTCTGTGCGGAGTTTGTACGTTCTCCCCGTGACCTGCGTGGGTTTCCTCCGGCTGCTCCGGTTTCCTCCCACACTCCAAAGGCATACAGGTTTTGCAGGCTAATTTCCTTGGTAAAATTGTAAATCGTCCCTACTGCGTGTCGGGTATATTTTCACTGTGCACGTGACAATAAACTAAACTAAATGTGGAGAGGATGGAAAGGAGAAAAAGAAGGAGTTGTCCATATTTGCATTGGGGTAGGACTATTTTACTCTCAAGAGGAATGCAAGTCTTTGGAACATTGATCGCCAAAATGGCGTTGGTAGCAAAGGATTTAATAAATAGTAGATGTATTCTTGAACTGAAGGTGTGCGTTATATTACCTGGGGAGAAGCAAGGAAGGGAACTTGATGAATGCAATGTTGATGTAAAAAAAACAATCATGATTTTATTGAATTGAATCTTAAGCAGTGTTTTAAACTTGTGTTATTTGAGTTGGTCGTCTAATTTGTCCATTTTCTGGTCATAGTCATAGAGTGATACAGTGTGGAAACAGGGTCTTCGGACCAACTTGCCCACACCGGCCAACATGTCCCAGCTACACTCGCCCCACCTGCCCGCATTTGGCCCATATCCCTCCAAACCTGTCCTATCCATCTACCTAACTGTTTCTGAAATGTTGGGATAGTCCCAGCATCAACTACCTCCTCTGGCAGCTCGTTCCATACACCCACCATCCTCTGTGTGAAAAGGTACCCCTCAGATTCCCATTAAATCTTTTTTCATCTTCACCTTAAACCTGTGTCCTCTGGTCCTCGATTCCCCTACTCTGGGCAAGAGACTGTGCATCTACCCGATCTATTCCTCTCATGATTTTATACACCTCTATAAGATCACCCCTCATCCTCCTGTGCTCCAAGGAATAGAGTCCCAGCCTGCTCAACCTCTCCCTTTTGCTCACACCCTCTAGTCCTGGCAACATCCTTGGAAATCTTTTACATTTTGGTAATTTTCAGGTTTAATTTAGAGATACAGCATGGAAACAGGTCCTTTGGCCTCACGCATCCACCATCGATCACCCATTCACACTAGTTCTATGTTATCCCACCTTCTTGTCCACTCTCTACGGACTAGTGGCCAATGAGCCTACAAGCCGTTATTTTCATTTACTGCTCATGCAGACTCAATGGGTAAATGGGCTGTGCATTTTTTCGTTTCTCCAACTCATTTTTTCGTTTCTCCAACTTAAGGATAAAGGGGAAATCCTTTAAAACCGAGAGGAGAACTTTTTTCACACAGAGAGTGGTGAATCTCTGGAACTCTCTGCCGCAGAGGGTAGTCGAGGCCAGTTCATTGGCTATATTTAAGAGGGAGTTTGTTTAAGGGGATCAGGGGGTATGGAGAGAAGGCAGGTACGGGATACTGAGTTGGATGATCAGCCATGATCATATTGAATGGCAGTGCAGGCTCGAAGGGCCGAAGGGCCTACTCCTGCACCTAATTTCTATGTTTCTATGTTTCTATTTCCCTTTCTCCGACTCTCCTGTCATGCGATTACATTCTGCACGGTTATTTACAAAGAACTGCAAAATGTGTTTTGTGGAACCCAAGAAACATCATGTCATTCATCAGCGGAAAATGAATTTTTGAAAAGGGCACGAAAATGCTGTTCGGCACGGTGGCGCAGCGGTAGAGTTGCTGCCTTATGGGACTGTCCCACTTGCACGATTTTTCAGCAGACTGCTGGCGACTGCCAGAGTTGCCGGCAGTCGCCTGAAAAACCGGGAACTGGAACGGTGACTGTCAGAGTGGAACGAACACGAACGCACACACACACACACACACACACACACACACACACACACACACACACACACACACACACACCACACACACACACACACACACACACACACACACACACACACACACACACACACACACACACACACACACACACACCACACACACACACACACACACACACACACACACACACACACACACACACACACACACACACAGCAAAGGCTGGGGCCAGGGCAAGCAGTGGGAGCACTGTCTGAAATTCACACGGTGCAAAGGCAAGGTGATACAGACACACACCGCGATGAACAGGAAGGCTGGCGCTGGAATTAAGACCGCTAGCAGAGTGTATGGTAACTCCGTTAAAAGAGGGGAGGAGAGGGGGGGGGGGGGGGAAGAAGGAGTGGAGACAACTTTTAAGATGCCAGACAACTTTTAATAAGCCACAGATACACAGCTGTGAAGTTCTGCGGGCATTTAACATTACCGGTCGGTTATCCTTGGTTCTGAAAACTCCTACTCACATTTTTTTCCCCCCAATGAGCCAATGAAAATGACCGGTAATAGAAACATAGAAACATAGAAAATAGGTGCAGGAGTAGGCCATTCGGCCCTTCGAGCCTGCACCGCCATTCAATATGATCATGGCTGATCATCCAACTCAGTATCCTGTACCTGCCTTCTCTCCATACCCCCTGATCCCTTTACCCACAAGGGCCACATCTAACTCCCTCTTAAATATAGCCAATGAACTGGCCTCAACTACCTTCTGCGGCAGAGAATTCCAGAGATTCACCACTCTCTGTGTGTGAAAAAAGTTTTCCTCATCTCGGTCCTAAAATATTTCCCCCTTATCCTTAAACTGTGACCCCTTGTTCTGGACTTCCCCAACATCGGGAACAATCTTCCTGCATCTAGCCTGTCCAACCCCTTAAGAATTTTGTAAGTTTCTATAAGATCCCCCTCTCAATCTTCTAAATTCAAGCGAGTACAAGCCGAGTCTATCCAGTCTTTCTTCATATGAAAGTCCTGACATCCCAGGAATCAGTCTGGTGAACCTTCTCTGTACTCCCTCTATGGCAAGAATGTCTTTCCTCAGATTTGGAGACCAAAACTGTACGCAATACTCCAGGTGTGGTCTCACCAAGACCCTGTACAACTGCAGCAGTACAGGGTAATGTTGAAGGCGATTAACTAAAACTACCTACGACTATTTTGACTACTCATAACTACATGGTGACCCCACCACAACTGCACCTACGACTACAGGATTATCGATTTTCTCCATGGAGATCAATTTCTGGTGGCAGAAATTTTTTCAACATGTTGAAAAATTTGCGGCGACCATACTGAGGCCGCGACTCGTTCCCCGAATGCGGGAACTCCTCGCGACCATGAAGGAGACTCACCAGAGACCACCAGCGAACATGTGGCGAGCGCAGAGTCTCCTGCACTCGCCTCAGTGGGACACGCCCATTTCAGCGCCAGAGACCCGGGCTCGATCCTGACTAGGGGTGCTGTATGTAGGGAGTTTGTACATTCTCCCCTGACGGCATGGGTTTTCTCCTGGTGCTCCGCTTTACAGGTTAATAGGCTTGGTGTAAATGTGAAATTGCCCCTGGTGTGTGTATGGTAGTTGCAGTGTGCGGGAATCAATGGTCGGCAAGGACTCGGTGGGTCGAGGGCCCCGTTTCCGCGGATGTACCTCTAAACTAAACTAAAGATTCGGCAAATATTCAACTCAGTAAAAGATGAACAGAGTAAAAAAAACAAAAAACAACCATGGTCCTTTACCTGAATTGCCTCCCCTTCCTGGTTTAAAGGGTGCCTTTGTGTATTTGTCTGTTGGAGAAATAAGACTGGAGTTTAATGAATTGAAATCCATTCAGATGCAGATTAATTTGTGCTCTTGCTGCGCCCGGGTTTGTTGGCCGTCCCGGACAGCTGGCGGCCGGGGGTGGGGTGGGAGGCGAGGATTAGTTGAGTCAACGGCAGCGTGCAGGCAAGGGTTGGCGGTGGTGCCAGTAGGTCTGGACTGGAAGCGGGTCAGGGGCGGCGATGTGGGCTAAGGGTGGTGGGGGCAATCGGGGCAGGGAGGTTGTACGGGCAAGGTGTGGCTTGGACAATTAGGGCAGTAAGGGCGGTAATGGGCAAGGGAGGTGGTGTCAGCCAAGGGGTGGCACGGGCAGCTGTAAGCGGCAAGAAGAGGCAGACTGAGCTGGGGGTGACATCAGCAGGTCTGATCACTATATCCAATATCCATTGGGTAATAATAGAAGAAAATAAAAATGCTAATGGTAACACCAGCGGGACAGGCAGCATCTCTGGAGAGAAGGAACGGGTGATGATTCGGGTCGCGACGCATCTTCAGACTGATGTTAGGGGAGAGGGAGATACACAGATAAGGAAGTGTAAGGTGTGAAAGCAGGACAAAGGGAATGGCGATCAGGGAGAATGTGTAGCAGCTCATTGTTAGCTGGGAGAAGGTAACATCAAAGACCTTGCACCGCCGATATAAAGAAGATAGACACAAAATGCCCGAGTAACTCAGTGGGACAGGCAGCATCTCTGGAGGTTCTCCTCCTCTCTCCGATTCTTCTCCGTGGTAAAGAGGTCCGTTAAGACGAGGGTTCACTGTATCTACTATGAAAGGTAAAAAAACAATTTGCACAAGTCCATTTGAAACAGTTGGACCTACCTTCACCATTGACAGCATCATTCAAATCAAACCCACCGGCTGAAAAAGAGAGGGAGAGTGAATGAATAGACAATAGACAATAGGTGCAGGAGGAGGCCATTCGGCCCTTCGAGCCAGCACCGCCATTCAATGTGATCATGGCTGATCGTCCCCTATCAATAACCCGTGCCTGCCTTCTCCCCATATCCCTTGACTCCACTAGCCCCTGGAGCTCTATCTAACTCTATCTTAAATCCATCCAGTGATTTGGCCTCCACTCCCCTCTGTGGCAGGGAATTCCATAAATTCAAAACTTTCTGGGTGAAAACATTTTTTCTCACCTCAGTCTTAAATGGCCTCCCCTTTATTCTAAGACTGTGGCCCCTGGTTCTGGACTCGCCCAACATTGGGAACATTTTTCCTGCATCTAGCTTGTCCAGTCTTTTTATAATTTTATATGTTTCTATAAGATACCCCCTCATCCTTCTAAACTCCAGTGAATACAAAACTAGTCTTTTCAATCTTTCCTCATATGACAGTCCCGCCATCCCAGGGATCAATCTCGTGAACCTACGCTGCACTGCCTCAATCACAAGGATGTCCTTCCTCAAATGAGGAGACCAAAACTGTACACAATACTCCAGATGCGGTCTCACCAGAGCCCTGCACAACTGCAGAAGAATATTCCCTGACTCCGCTATCTTCAAGAGCTCTATCTACAGTAGCTCTCTCTTAAAAGTATCCAGAGAACAGGCCTCCACCGCCCTCTGAGGCAGAGAATTCCACAGACTCACAACTCTCTGTGTGAAAAAGTGTTTCCTCATCTCCATTCCAAATGGCCAACCCCTTATTCTTAAACTGTGGCCCCTGATTCTGGACTCCCCCCAACATCGAGAACATGTTTCCTGCCTCTAGTGAGCCCAAATCCTTAATAATCCTATATGTTTCAATAAGATTCCCTCTCATCCTTTTAAATTCCACACTATACTAGCCCAGCTGCTCCATTCTCTCAGCATATGACAGTGGCCATGGTGAGTGGAATTAAGTGGTCAGCAACATTTTGATGACATCTCTCACCATCGAATCCATCTGCACTTCACGGCCTTGGACCCACAATACCCCAACACTGGTCAAGAAGGCTCACCAGCGTCTCTTCTTCCTGAGGAGACTGAAGAAGGTCCATCTGTCTCCTCAGATCCTGGTGAACTTCTACCGCTGCACCATCGAGAGCATCCTTACCAACTGTATCACAGTATGGTACGGCAACTGCTCTGTCTCCGACCAGAAGGCATTGCAGAGGGTGGTGAAAACTGCCCAACGCATCACCGGTTCCTCGCTCCCCTCCATTGAGTCTGTCCAAAGCAAGCGCTGTCTGCGGAGGGCGCTCAGCATCGCCAAGGACTGCTCTCACCCCAACCATAGACTGTTTCCCCTCCTACCATCCGGGAGGCGCTACAGGTCTCTCCGTTGCCGGACCAGCAGGTCCAGGAACAGCTTCTTCCCTGCAGCTGTCACTCTACTTAACAACGTATCTCAGTGACTGCCAATCACCCTCCCCCCCTCCCCCCCGACACTCCTCCCACAGGAAAAACACTATGACTGTATGCATGTAAATAGATTTATTTATTGCTCATATTCTATGTCGCTCTTCCAGGGAGATGCTAAATGCATTTCGTTGTCTCTGTACTGTACACTGACAATGACAATTAAAGTTGAATCTGAATCTGATCTGAGCATAATCAAGGACCAGTCTCACCCGGGTCACTCCCTATTCTCCCCTCTCCCCTTAGGGAAAAGGGTACAGCAGTGTGTAAACGCACACCTCCAGATTCAGGGACAGTTTCTTCCCAGCTGTTATCAGGCATCTGCACCATCCTATCAACACCCAGAGGCCGGACCTGACATGTCATCTACAACATGGGGAACTCGCAGGCTATCTTTAATCGGACTTTACCTTGCGTCAAGCATTGATCCCTTCATCGGGTATGTGTACACTATGAATGGCTCGATTGTGGGCAAGGTTTCGGGCCGAAACCCTTCCTCAGACTGATGCAGGCGGGGGGAAGAAGAAAGGAAGAGGAGGAGCCAGGGGGCTGAGGGAGAGCTTGGAAGGGGAGGAGGCAGCATTGTAAAATGTGGTGGTGCTCCTTGCCACCCGGACCCTGGCTACAAGGGGCCCCCCTACACCAGCGCCGCAGCTGGGCGGGCACCTACGGATGTCGAACCGGATGGCATCACCCTGCTGCAGACTTCTGCTGCCTCGTGCATAGATAGCCCTTCCGCTGACTGGTTAGCACGCAACAAAAAGCTTTCCACTGTATCTTGCTACATTTAACTACAAACCAAACCAGAACTAGAACATTTTGGGAATGCCACACGACCGATCGGGAGAATGTTTTGGGAATGCCACACATAGAAACATAGAAATTAGGTGCAGGAGTAGGCCATTCGGCCCTTCGAGCCTGCACTGCCATTCAATATGATCATGGCTGATCATCCAACTCAGTATCCCGTACCTGCCTTCTCTCCATACCCCCTGATCCCCTTAGCCACAAGGGTCACATCTAACTCCCTCTTAAATATAGCCAATGAACTGGCCTCCACTACCCTCTGTGGCAGAGAGTTCCAGAGATTCACCACTCTCTGCGTGAAAAAAGTTCTTCTCATCTCGGTTTTAAAGGATTTCCCCCTTATCCTTAAGCTGTGACCCCTTGTCCTGGACTTCCCAACATCGGGAACAATCTTCCTGCATCTAGCCTGTCCAACCCCTTAAGAATTTTGTAAGTTTCTATAAGATCCCCTCTCAATCTTCTAAATTCTAGAGAGTATAAACCAAGTCTATCCAGTCTTTCTTCATAAAAAAGGCCTGAAATCCCAGGAATCAGTCTGGTGAACCGTCTCTTCACTCCCTTTTTGGCAATAATGTCCTTCCTCACACGGTCGATCCAACGCACCCCCCCCCAACACGGAGCTTACAGCCCAGTGGTATGAATATTGATTTCTCCCACTTCAGGTAGCCCCGGCATTCCCTCTCTCACTATCCCTATCCCACCCAAGTCGCACCAGCTTCTCGTTCTCACCCAACAAACAGCTGACAACGGCCTGTTTCCTTTCTCATCGTTACTTTTTTGCATATCTTTCATTCCTTGTTCTTGACCCGAAACGTCACCTATTCCTTCGTTCCATAGATGCTGCCTCACCCGTTTCTCCAGCAGTTTTATCCACCTTCATTGTTCTTTATCTCTCTACATCATCGTCTAGAGTGGGTGAATCTGTGGAACTCTCTGCCACAGAAGGTAGTTGAGGCCACAGTTCATTGGCTATATTTAAGAGTGAGTTAGATGTGGCCCTTGTGGCTAAATGGATCAGGGGGTATGGAGAGAAGGCAGGTACGGGATACTGAGTTGGATGATGATCATATTGAATGGCGGTGCAGACTCGAAGGGCCGAATGGCCTACTCCTGCACCTATTTTCTATGTTTCTATGTCTATGTCTATATCTCTCGTTTCCCTTATCCCAAACCAGTCTGAAGAAGGGACTCGACCCGAAACGTCACCCATTCCTTCTCTCCGGAGATGCTGCCTGTCCCGCTGAGTTACTCCGGCATTTTGTGTCTATCTTCAATTAAAAGACCACGCCTGGATACTCCCTAGCAACCGCCCCACATCCGTCAGGGTGGGGTGGGGGATGGGGAGCAGTAATTTAGCAATGTCCACCTCGGGTAAAACAGAACTGGTCACAGCTTCGATAGCAATCTGGAGTACAGCGTGGTAAACAGGGATTACTTTATCTTCACTGCTCACTGACCATGTAAGGCAGAGATAAGGGGTCGTGTGAAACACAAAGTCTGCTTAGCGTCAGGCAGCGACTGTCCCAGGACACGAGTCTCCGGTGTTGCTCAATTTGTCTTAAGAGTTGGTTCTGAAAGTTAAGGGCCTGTCCCACTTGGGTGTCAATTACGCACCGCGCAGGTGGTGCGCGAAGATTTCGTGAATCCTGGAGCTTCGCACGTGACCTCGCGTGACGGCCTACGCCACCATGCCCGCGTAACGCATGCCATGTGCGCGTAACGACGAGCGTGCCGAGCGTCGTGGCGCGTAAATGATGTTGCGTAAATATCTCCCAAGTGGGACAGGCCCTTTAACAAACAAAAGGGCATGGCTTCAAAAGGAGAGGTGGAAAGTTTAAAGGAGATGTGTGGGGGAAAGTTCGGCTTTATATAATCAGCTGCCACCAGGGATGGTGGTGGAGGCAGATACCAGTGTAGCATTAAAGAGACTTTTGGATAGGCACATGGATAGGTAAGGAATGGAGGGAGGTTACACAAAAAAGCTGGAGAAACTCAGCGGGTGCAGCAGCATCTATGGAGCGAAGGAAATAGGCAACGTTTCGGCCCGAAACGTTGCCTATTTCCTTCGCTCCATAGATGCTGCTGCACCCGCTGAGTTTCTCCAGCTTTTTTGTGTAACCTTCGATTCTCCAGCATCTGCAGTTCCCTCTTAAACACAAGGAATGGAGGGATATGGATTAGGTGCAGGCAGACAAGAGTTGGTCTTGGCATCAGGTTTTGGCAGAGATGTTGTGGGCCGAATGGCCTGCTCTTGTGCAGTACTGTTCACAGATTTTCGTAAGTTTTCAGATCATCAAGGCCATTTTTTCGGCGACTGCCGGTGCCATTGACTGATGTATCAGGGTCGCCGAAAGGTTTTGAACATTTCAAAATCCAACGGCGACAAAAAAAATGTTGCGACACTTGAGGAAACGCCGCGCGTCAACACGTTGTCACGCCGCGACTTTTTCGGTTACCTAATACGTCAGTCAATGATGCCGACAGTCGCCGAAAGAAATCGGCAAGTGGGACAGGCCCTTTAGCGATAGGAACAGAATTAGGCCATTCGGCCCATCAAGTCTACTCCGCCATTCAATCATGGCTCGTCTATCTCTCCCTCCTAACCCCATTCTCCTGCCTTCTCCCCATAAACTCTGACACCCGTACTAATCTAGAACCCATCCATCTCTGCCTTAAAAATATTCACATACAAGGAATTTGCCTTGGTGCTCCGACCAAAAGTAACAACATGACATACAGTGGCAGTTACGAATGACTCAGAAAACACTAAACATTCATATTAATAAAACATTAATGATAAAACACCATTGACCAAGCATGTGAACCAACAAAATACCAGATCAAAGGGAGGCTACAGATTTTTGGCTGTTGAGTAGAGCAACTACTCGTGGATAAAAACTGTTTTTATTTCTGGCTGTGGCAGCTTTGACAGTCCGGAGTCGCCTTCCAGAGGGAAGTGATTCAAAGAGTTTGTGGCCAGGGTGAGAGGGGTCAGAGATGATCTTGCCCGCTCGCTTCCTGGCCCTTGCAGTGTACAGTTCGTCAATGGAGGGAAGGTTGCAGCCAATAACCTTCTCTGCTGATCGGACGATTCGCTGCAGCCTCCGGGTGTCGTGCTTGGTGGCCGAGCCAAACCAGACCATGATGGAGAAGGTGAGGACAGACTCTACGATGGCCGTGTAGAATTGGACCATCATTGCCTGTGGCAGATTGTGCTTCCTCAGCTGCCGCAGGCAGTACATCCTCTGTTGTGCCTTTATAGAGTATAACGGGATAAAAGTATAGAGGGACATGGGCCAAGCGCGGGCAGGGTGGACTGGTGTAGATGGGGCATCTTGGCTGACATGGACAAGTTGGGACTGTTTTACTGCCGTATGATTCTAGGTGTAGATGGAAGATCCCTTACCATGTATCTATACACTGTTAGTTGTACAGGGTCTTGGTGAGACCACACCTGGAGTATTGCGTACAGTTTTGGTCTCCAAATCTGAGGAAGGACATTATTGCCATAGAGGGAGTGCAGAGAAGGTTCACCAGACTGATTCCTGGGATGTCAGGACTGTCTTATGAAGAAAGACTGGATAGACTTGGTTTATACTCTCTAGAATTTAGGAGATTGAGGGGGGATCTTATAGAAACTTACAAAATTCTTAAGGGGTTGGACAGGCTAGATGCAGGAAGATTGTTCCCAATGTTGGGGAAGTCCAGAACAAGGGGTCACAGCTTAAGGATAAGGGGGAAATCCTTTAAAACCGAGATGAGAAGAACTTTTTTCACACAGAGAGTGGTGAATCTCTGGAACTCTCTGCCACAGAGGGTAGTCGAGGCCACAGTTCATTGGCTATATTTAAGAGGGAGTTAGATGTGGCCCTTGTGGCTAAGGGGATCAGGGGATATGGAGAGAAGGCAGGTACGGGATACTGAGTTGGATGATCAGCCATGATCATATTGAATGGCGGTGCAGGCTCGAAGGGCTGAATGGCCTACTCCTGCACCTAATTTCTATGTTTCTATGCTAAAGGGCTCGATTGTAATCATGTATTGTCTTGCGCTAACTGGTCAGCACGCAGCAACAGCTGTTCACTGCACCGCGAGCGGCCCACTTGACTATAAACTAAGCTGCACTGAGTACATATGAGGATGCAAATGGTTAACAAAATGCAGGAGAAAGGTGCAACGTACCATCGTCCTCTGTGTTCTTTGGTTTTGCGGGCACGTCGGGATCATCGAAATCTAAAGCTACACAGAGAAGAAAAGAACAACACATGAAGATCACCTTGCATGCTGAAAGGGCCATCTAACCAACGCTGTCCAAAAACACAGGAGCCAGCATGGTGGCGCAACGGTAGAGTTGCTGCCTTACAGCACCGGAGACCCAGGTTCGATTCCAACTACGGGTGCTTGTCAGTGCCTTCTCCCCCTGACCCGCGTGGGTTTTCTCCGAGATCTTCGGTTTCCTCCCATGCTCCAAAGGCGTACAGGTTTGTAAGTTAATTGGCTTGGCAAACGTAAAAATTGGCCCTTGTTTGTGTGGGATCGTGTTGATGTGCGGGGATCGCTGGTCGGCGCGGACACGGTGGGTTGAAGGCGCTGTATCTCCAAATTAAACTAAGCAAGGGCTGAAGACGGTGAGGGTCAAAGGTTCACAGGACGGCAGGATGGAGGTGACCACATTGGCCAAAGGTGGGCAAATGGGACTAGCTTAGATGGGACATCATGATCGGTGTGGGCTGAAGGGCCTGTTGACATGCGACCAACAACAAAAGTGACTTCTCTAACTTTACACAAAAGATTCTTTCAAAACTTGGAATCCTATCTGAACCAAAACCCAAGAGAAAGCTTTTCCAATTAACTAGGTGGCATTTTACAAGGTTTACAAGGTTAATTCCCGGGATGGCGGGACTGTCATATGCTGAGAGAAGCAGCTGGGCTTGTACACTCTGGAGTTTAGAAGGATGAGAGGGAATCTCATTGAAACATATAAGATTGTTAAGGGCTTGGACACGCTAGAGGCAGGAAACATGTTCCCGATGTTGGGGGAGTCCAGAAGCAGGGGCCACAGTTTAAGAATAAGGAGTAAGCCATTTAGAACGGAGACGAGGAAACACTTTTTCTCACAGAGAGTTGTGAGTCTGTGGAATTCTCTGCCTCAGAGGGCGGTGGAGGCGGGTTCTCTGGATGCTTCCAAGAGAGAGCTAGATAGGGCTCTTAAAATTAGCGGAGTCAGGGGATATGGGGAGAAGGCAGGAACGGGGTACTGATTGGGGATGATCAGCCATGATCACATTAAATGGCGGTGCTGGCTCGAAGGGCCGAATGGCCTACTCCTGCACCTATTGTCTGTTGTCTATTTCTTAATTTTTACCATGCAAAAGACACAAGTACTTACATGTATCAGGTATTGCAGGGGGTTTTACAGCTGTAAGAGAAAGTAAACTGTAATTAAAATGGGAATGTAACCATGTCGAACACGGTATTTGTGCTATTGCCTTTATCACGTCTAGGTATCTGTGCATTGCGGACGGCTCGATTGTAATCATGTATTGTCTTTCCGCAGACTGGTTAGCATGCAACAAAAGCTTTCCACTGTACCTCGGTACACGTGACAATAAACTAAACACAAATAAATATGTTCGCAAGTTAATCAATAGCATGCACACATATGAACGCACAGGTTTGTACAAGTACTTCCATCACACGCACTCTGGGAGTCAGACTAAATGAAGAGTATGGCAGGAATTTAGCTCCGTCTAGTTTAGGCTCAGGCTGGTGGCTTAGCGGTAGAGTTGCTAGCTCACAGCGCCAAAGATCCAGCTTCGATCCTGACCAGGGATGCTCTCTGTAAGGAGTTTGTACACTCTCCCCGTGACCATGTGGGTTTTCCCCGGGTGCTCTTGTCTCCTCCCGTGTCACAAAGCCTGAGAGGCTGGTAGGTTAATTGGCTTTGGTAAAATTGTAAATTGGCCCTGGTGGGTGGCTCGTGTACGGTGTGATCGGCTGGTCGGCGCGGACTCGGTGGGCCGAAGGGCCTATTTCCATGCTGTATTTTTTTTAGAAATGGAGCCAGGCCCTTCATAACACCGAGTCTGTGCTGGTGGCTTGAAGGGCCGAATGGCCTACTCCTGCACCTATTTTCTATGATCAGCGATCACCTGCAGACTTGTTCTACCAGATGCGCGAGGGACAATTTCACTGAAGCCAATTAGCCAAATCCGGGGCTCCTGTACAAACAGCGGCTGTAGTCAGGATTGAACCAAGATCCCAGCCGCTAATGAGGCAGCACATAGAAACATAGAAACATAGAAATTAGGTGCAGGAGTAGGCCATTCGGCCCTTCGAGCCTGCACCGCCATTCAATATGATCATGGCTGATCATCCAACTCAGTATCCCGTACCTGCCTTCTCTCCATACCCTCTGATCCCCTTAGCCACAAGGGCCACATCTAACTCCCTCTTAAATATAGCCAATGAACTGTGGCCTCAACTACCCTCTGCGGCAGAGAGTTCCAGAGATTCACCACTCTCTGTGTGAAAAAAGTTCTTCTCATCTCGGTTTTAAAGGATTTCCCCCTTATCCTTAAGCTGTGACCCCTTGTCCTGGACTTCCCCAACATCGGGAGCAATCTTCCTGCATCTAGCCTGTCCAACCCCTTAAGAATTTTGTAAGTTTCTATAAGATCCCCTCACAATCTCCTAAATTCTAGAGAGTATAAACCAAGTCTATCCAGTCTTTCTTCATAAGACAGTCCTGACATCCCAGGAATCAGTCTGGTGAACCTTCTCTGCACTCCCTCTATGGCAATAATGTCCTTCCTCAGATTTGGAGACCAATTTGGGCTTGGAGCACGGCACTGAAGGCCCCAGACCAAGTGTTGGTAAATATGACACAAAATGCTGATGTAACTCAGCAGGACAGGCAGCATCTCTGGAGAGAAGGAATGGGCGACTGAAGATCCAGTGTGAAGAAGGGTCTCGACCTGAAACGTCACCCATTCCTACTCACCAGAGATGCTGCCTGTCCCGCTGAGTTACTCCAGCTTTTTGTGCCTATATTCAGTGTGAACAAGCATCTGCAATTTTGTTCAGCTTGGAGATACAGCGCGGAAACAGGCCCTTCAACCCACCAGATCCGTGCCGACCAGCGATCCCCGCACATTATCACTATCCTACACGCACTAGAGATCATTTTTACATTACACCAAGCCGATTAACCTACAAACCTGCACGTCTTTGGAGTGTGGGAGGAAACCAAAGTCAATAGACAATAGGTGCAGGAGGAGGCCATTCGGCCTTTCAAGCCAGCACCGCCATTCAATGTGATCATGGCTGATCATCCCCAATCAGTACCCCGTTCCTGCCTTCTCCCTATATCCCCTGACCGCTATTTTTAAGAGCCCTATCTAGCTCTCTCTTGAAAGTATCCAGAGAACTGGTCTCCACCGCCCTCTGAGGCAGAGAATTCCACAGACTCACTACTCTCTGTGAGAAAAAGTGTTTCCTCGTCTCCGTTCTAAATGGCCTACTCCTTATTCTTAAACTGTGTGTGGCCCCTGGTTCTGGACTCCCCCCAACATCGGGAGCATGTTTCCTGCCTCTAGCGTGTCTAAACCCTTAACAATCATATAAGTAAGGCAGCAACTCTACTGCTGCGCCATCATGCCAATATTAATAGAGTGACTACTTACGTGGTTTTGCAGTTGGTACATCATCATTGAACGCGTCTGCAAGGTTGAAACCATCGTCCTGTCCTGGATGGTAAAATAGAACGATTGAAATCAATTTCCACAAACCATATGTTCAAATAAAACACTCAATAAACCCAACACAACAGCCATCTTTTCACAGAACATCTGCGCTAAGACCGCCTAGGCCTACACAAGCTCCCGGTTGCTACCCACTTTTACTCCCCCTCCCATTCCCGCACTGACCTTTCTGTCCTGGGCCTGCTCCATTGTCAGAGTGAGGCCCAGCGCAAATTGGAGAAATATTTCGCTTGGGCAGTTTACAACCCAGTGGCATGAACATTGACTTCTCTAACTTCAAGTAACCCTCCCTTTCCCTCCCTCTCTCCGTCCCTCCCCAACCCTAGTTCTCCGACTAGTTTCACTGTCCCCCCCCCCCCACCCCCCCCCCGATTAATTGCACTATTTCTATGCCTCCATTTCACCTTCCCCCATAGTCAACAATGATCCATTCTACATTTCCATCAGCGTCTGCTTCGATTTGTCATTTTCACACCTTACCCTTCCATATCTCTAGTTTCCCTCACCACTAACTCTCAGGCTAAGTAGGGTCCCGACCCGAAATGTCACCCATTCCTTCTCTCCGGAGATGAGAAAGTGGGAGAATACAGAATGAGTGTGGATGGACGATTGGTGTGGAATCGGTGGGCCGAAAGGGCCTGTTTCCTTGTATTTTCTGTCTAAACTGAAAGTAAGCATGCAGGTACAGCAGGCAGTGACGAAAGCGAATGGCATGTTGGCCTTCATAACACATCATACTCAACTCCCCACATATACCCACTCCCCACATACGCAATGGGGCAATTTACCGATGCCATTTAAACACCAACCCTGCACATCTTTGGGATGTGGGAAGAAACTGGAGCACCCAGAGAAAACCCACGCGGTCACGGGGAGAACATGCAAATTCCACACAGACAGCACTCGAGCTCAGGATTGAACCCGGATCTCTGGCGCAATGGGACAGCATCTCCAGCAGCTGCACGACTGCGATGGCCTGGAATGTCACTGCACAAGAAGGATCTCGACCCGGAACGGCACCCATTCCTTCTCTCCAGAGATGCCACCTGTCCTGCTGAGGTACTCCAGCATTTGTTGTCTATCTGCGGTGTAAACCAGCATCTGCAGTTCCTTCCTACATATTTATTTTATTTTTATTTTTTTAATAATCATTTTTATTAGCGGCAGATACATGTCCTATTAAAAACATTTCATGTATATCATTCCTACATTACTAATATTATCAATTGATATTAACTCTGCTTCTAGTATTTCTTTTTGATATAGATAGAAAATAAGAAAGAGAAATTAAAAAGGAAAAAGTATAATGAAGAAGAATGGAATAATTTACTAAAATTACAACTTTGGAGATAAGTTCGTAAATTATAAAGTTTAACTTTTCATCTGATCCTTAATTCGAGTTTCAGTCAGGTTCACTTGCCGAGCCAGGTCTGCCCCTTCAAGTAGTCAATGAATGGAGACCATATTCTGATATAAAGTTCTTGTTTGTATTCCTACATATTTAAACTGCACAGTGCATTGACTTGACTGTGGCCACAATGGTACAAAAGCGCTCAGTTTATCAATCACAAAGATGTGAATATACTTGTAGATACCACAGATGCGGGTTTGCACAAAAAGACACAGAGTGCTGGAGTAACTCAGCGGGTCAGGCAGCATCTCTGGGTAACATGCATAGGTGACATGTAGAAAACAATCTGCAGTTGCTGGTTTTGCCACTACTGAAGGGTTTCAACGCGATTCACCCATTCCTTCTCTCCAGAGATGCTGCTCCAGTTACTCCAGCATTTGGGAGCCTATCTTGTGGTCGGATGATTCAGTTGCTGTTATCGGACAACTGAACCATCCCACCACAACCAGAGAGCAGTGCTGACCTGCAGCCTACCTCTTTGGTGACTCTCGGACTAATTCTCTGGATGCTTTCATGAGAGAGTTAGATAGGGCTCTTAAAGATAGCGGAGTCAGTGGATATGGGGAGAAGGCAGGAACGGGGTACTGATTGTGGATGATCAGCCGTGATCACAGTGAATGGCGGTGTTGGCTCGAAGGGCCGAATGGCCTACTCCTGCACCTATTGTCTCGACCTGAAACAATAGATCTGAGGAAAGACATTCTTGCCATAGAGGGAGTACAGCAAAGGTTCACCAGACTGATTCCTGGGATGTCAGGACTTTCATATGAAGAAAGACTGGATAGACTTGGTTTGTACTCGCTAGAATTTAGAAGATTGAGGGGGAATCTTATAGAAACTTACAAAATTAAGGAGTTGGACAGGCTAGATGCAGGAAGATTGTTCCCGATGTTGGGGAAGTCCAGAACAAGGGGTCACAGTTTAAGGATAAGGGGGAAGTCTTTTAGGACCGAGATGAGAAAAACATTTTTCACACAGAGAGTGGTGAATCTCTGGAACTCTCTGCCACAGAAGGTAGTTGACGCCAGTTCATTGGCTATATTTAAGAGGGAGTTAAGTCAAGTCAAGTCAAGTTTATTTGTCACATACACATACGAGATGTGCAGTGAAATGAAAGTGGCAATGCTCGCGGACTTTTGTGCAAAAAGAGTTAGAAGTGGCCCTTGTGGCTAAAAGGATCAGGGGGTATGGAGAGAAGGCAGGTATGGGATACTGAGTTGGATGATCAGCCATGATCATATTGAATGGGGGTGCAGGCTCGAAGGGCCGAATGATCTACTGCTGCACCTATTTTCTATGTTTCTATTAAACGTCACCCATTCCTTCTATCCAAAGATGCTGCCTGTCCCGCTGAGTTACTCGGGCATTTTGTATCTATCTTCGGTACTGTCTGAGTCCACGACTCTATGGCTCAAAGTCGACAGAACATTTCTCTCTTGCATTCGTCCCTATCCATCAGGCAGGGAAAGGGATACATCAAGGACATCGCAACCGACAAAGCGGTTTACAATCGCATTTTTCAAGGTGATCCGTCATTGTGTAAATCTCGGATCCAGTTGAAAGGAAGAAAATTCATGTGGCATTCCTAAGATAGGAGCAATCTCTGGACGACAATTGTGAGCCAATTTTGATAAGCAACGCAAAGCACACAAGCAATTTAGTTTACTTTAGTTTCGAGATACAGCGTGGAAGCAGGCCATTCGGCCCACCAAGTCCACGCCGACAATCGATCCCCGCACACGCTATCACTATCCTACACACTAGGGACAATTTACAATTTTTACCGATGCCAGATGGACTAACCTACAAGCCTGTATGTCTTTGGAGCGTGGGACCAAACTGGAACACCCGCGGAAAGCCCACTCGGTCACAGGGAGGATGTGCAAACTCCGTACAGACAGCGCCAGAGTTAGGATTGAACCAGTGTCTCTGGTGCTGTAGAGCAGCAACTCTACCATTATACCACCGTGCTGACCCAACTAGAATCTAGTGTCTTGAAATACAATTGGAGGTTAAATGCCTTCGGTAAAATTGTAATTTGTCCTTGGTGTGGAGGATAGTGCTAGTATATGGGGGTGATCACTGATCGCTGTGGACTCAATGGGCTAAAGGGCCTGTTTCCGTGCTTTATATGCAAAGTCAAAGTCTAAGGTGCAATAGACATAGAAACATAGAAAATAGGTGCAGGAGTAGGCCATTCGGCCCTTCGAGTCTGCACCGCCATTCAATATGATCATGGCTGATCATCCAACTCAGTATCCTGTACCTGCCTTCTCTCCATACCCCCTGATCCCTTTAGCCACAAGGGCCACATCTAACTCCCTCTTAAATGTAGTCAATGAACTGTGGCCTCAACTACCTTTTGTGGCAGAGAATTCCACAGATTCACCACTCTCTGTGTGAAAAAAATGTTTTTCTCATCTCGGTCCTAAAATATATCCACCTTATCCTTGAACTGTGACCCTTTGTAGGTTGAGGTAGTTGAGGCCAGTTCATTGGCTATATTTAAGAGGGAGTTAGATGTGGGCCTTGTGGCTAAAGGGATCAGGGGGTATGGAGAGAAGGCAGGTACAGGATACTGAGTTGGATGATCAGCCATGGTCATATTGAATGGCGGTGCAGGCTCGAAGGGCCAAATGGCCTACTCCTGCACCTATTTTCTATGTTTCTATCCCTCCATACCTTGCATATCCATGTGCCTATCCAAATTCTGCTCTTATATTTGACTATTGTATCTGCCTCCACCACCATCCCTGGTGGCAGCTGAGTGGCAAATGATTCTATCACTTATGATCTTATGAAACTAAAAAAAAAAAACCCCCAACAATTGACAAAACTATAAGGTTCCTAACGCACTTTCCGGCATTTCCAATCAGGCATTCGAGAGCAGCATGCACAATGCCCATTGTAGCGAGTTCTTCAGCTTTCGAACGACGTGCAAATTTAATTTGGAATATCTAATCAGACATGGCAAAAAAGTGTAGCAAATGATTTACATGGCAGGAGAAGTCATGAGGAAAAGTGTATCAATTGCAAGACTTGCTGAATTTGAAAAGTCGTGTTGGAAAATGGACGGAAATTAAAACCTTGTTTACGTGTGGGCGCAGATGCGAAACATACACAAACGATAATTTAATGTGCACATCTGCACACTCTTGGCTTATTCATGTCAGAACATGCTTGGTTGCTTATCTCGTCGCTAAAGCATAAAGGGTGACCAGATTTTAAATGTACATCGCTAATTGTAGCGTTTATTGTCGCCAATACAGCTCCCATTGCTTTGTTCAGTCTACTTACTGTAGGAGATCACATTGCCCTTCAAATACATTATAACACCTTTAGACTTTACTTTAGACTAATGGCCCTGTCCCACGGTACCAGTTCATTCCAAGAGCTCTCCCGAGTTTGCCCTGATTCAAACTCGGAGATTCACGGTAATGGCCGCTCGTCGGTGCTCAGGGCTCTCGAGGAAATTTTTCAACATGTTGAAAAATCTTCACGAGTCTTCCCGTGCTTTACCTGCTGTTCGCGTGTCTTCCCGAGTGCCTGCCGTCAGCGTAACGAGCCACTAAGAGACGTCCCCGAGCTCCGACGTACCCGCTACGTTCATTCTCCGTGCTTACCATGAGTTTGATTTTTTTTTAACTCGGGAGAGCTCTTGGAATGAACTCGTACCGTGGGACAGTGCCATTAGAGTCATATAGTGTGGAAACAGGCCCTTTGGCCCAACTTGCCCACACCGGCCAACATGTCCCAGCTACACTAGTCCATCCCTCCAAACCTGTCCTATCCATGTACCTGTCTTACTGTTACTTAAATGTAGGGATAGTCCCAGCCTCAACTACCTCCTCTGGCAGCTTGTTCCATACACCCACCGCCCTTTGTGTGAAAAAGTTACCCCTCCGGTTCCTATTAAATCTTTTCCCCTTCAGAAATACAGCGTGGAAACCAGTCCTTGGGAGAGTCCGTGCTGACCAGCGATCACACTCGCATTGTCCTACAAACTAGGGACAATTTACTAGCCACAGAAGCCAATTGACGTACAAATCTGTTCAAGAAGGAACTGCAGATGCTGGAAAATCGAAGGTACACAAAAATGCTGGAGAAACTCAGCGGGTGCAGCAGCATCTATGGAACGAAGGAAATAGGCAACGTTTCGGGCCAAAACCCTTCTTCAGACTGATGGGGGTTGGGTGGGGGGGAGAAGGAAGGAAAAAGGGGAGGAGGAGGAGCCCGAGGGCGGGGGGGGATGGGAGGAGACAGCTCGAGGGTTAAGGAAGGGGAGGAGACAGCAAGGGCTAGCAAAATTGGGAGAATTCAACGTTCATGCCATCAGGATGCAAGCAACCCAGGCGGAATATGAGGTGCTGTTCCCTCCAATTTCCGGTGTTGCTCACTCTGGCAATGGAGGAGACCCAGGACAGAGAGGTCGGATTGGGAATGGGAGGGGGAGTTGAAGTGCTGAGCCACCGGGAGTTCAGGTAGGGTCTTGCGGACTGAGCGGAGGTGTTCGGCGAAACGATCGCCCAACCGCCGCTGTACGTTTTCGGAGTGTGGGAGGAAACCTGGAGACCGTGACCTCTAACAATTCCCCCAGAGAGAACGTTAGCGTTATTTACCAACTAGGAACATCAAAAAAGCTATGGCGATGATGATGGTGATTCAATATCCCTCAATGCCCCCCAGAACACTCCATGTTGAAGCCGCTGTACGTTTTAGTACTCCAGCACCGTGGCCTTGTGTGTGTTAACCAGCATGTGCAGCTCCTTGCTTTGACACAGGTACATCGATGCACTGGGAATGGAGAGATATGGATCAGGTGCTGACAGGTGAGATCAGTTTAACTTGACTCTCACGTTTGGCACCGATATTGTGGGTTTAAGGGCCTGGTCCTCCGCTGTTCATTTGAATGTTGGTGCTGGCTCGAAGGGCTGATTGGCCTACTCCTGCACCTATTTTTCTATGTTTTTAAAATGGCACTGGCCACCACCGATTGGCAGAACATCTGCTGCATCTTGAAAGAGCACAGCCTCCTCAGAAAGTACAGACGGCTCGGTCCCATCTTAAACAAAAGTGCCTCAGCGTTCCTGGACCAGTCTAGTTTGCTGAGTCTTTGGTAGCGCGACTCACCCATTGCAGCGCCCCCTACAGCCTGTCTGTCTTTTTTTGTTTTTTTTGTCTAGTTAAATGTAGTGTTGGTGTATTTTAATACTTGTTTTAAATGTGTATATGTGGGGGGCGGGGAGGGGGGGGGAAACCGTTTATAATCTCTTCCCTGTCCGGGAGACCCGACCTTTTACCTGTTGAGTCTCCGTTGTCGTTGGGGCCTAGCACCGTGGAGCGGCCTCCAACCTGAACGACCCGGGGGCTCGGGAGACTGCGGAGCTGCGGACTATTCACCATCTGGCCGGCCTCGGAACGTGGGGAGCGGTGGTGACTCGCTGCTGCGACTCGACTCCTGGGGCTCGGAGGCTCCAGCAACGCAGCCGCAGGTCCGGTGGACTGGGACATCGGGAGCTGGCAGGTCCGGGGGGAGAGAGAGACCGCTTCCTGGAGCTCCCGCAACGCGACTTCTCCAGCCCGTGTCGCGGAGTTGGAATGACCCGGAGTGGGGTCGTACATCGCCCGGCGCGGCTTCATGGTCGTGGGATATTCCAGCGCCCGCCGGGGGCTCCAACTTCGAGACTTTTAGACCGGGAGCAGGGCCGTACATCGCCCCGCGCGGCCTATAATGGCCGTGGGACTTACCATCGCCCGCCTGGGGCTTGGACATCGGGAGAGACATGGATAACAGGGGAGAGAAAAGACTTTGCCTTCCATCACAGTGGGTCCACTGTGGTGGATGTTTGTGTGAATTTAATTGTGTGTATGTCTAGGAATTGTCTTTGTTTGTATGGCTGTGGAAACAGAATTTTGTTTGCGCCTCACTGAGGCTCAAATGACAATAAAAGGTATTGTATTGTATTTATGGCCAGGTAAAGTCCAAGGTATTGTAGAAAATGCAGATGCTGGTTTAAACCAAAAAGAGACACAAAATGCTGGAGAAACTCAGCGGAACAGGCAGCGTCCCTGGATAGAAGCAATGGGTGACGTTTCGAGTCGAGATCCTTCTTCAGAAGGGAATCAACCCGAAACGATGTCCATTCCTTAAACTCCAAGGAACGTGTATCTTTGGTAAACCCCCCCCCCCCCCCCCCCCCCCGGGGACACCCCCTCCCCCCAGAAAAAAAAAAAAATTTGCACTACGACGACTGTATGTACATATATATATTTATTGCTCATTATTCTATGTTCGCTCTTCTGGGTGAGATGCTAAATGCATTTCCTTATCTCTGTACTGTGCACTGCACAATGACAATAAAGTTTGAATCTGAATCTGCGGTTTCCGGAGATTTTTGTCAGTCTCCCTACCTGCTTCCACTACCTGCAACCTCCGGCAACCACCTGCAACCTCCGGGAACCGCACGGAAACCTTGGGTAGGGCACAAAGTCTCCAGAGGTTTCCGTTCAGGTTTCCTAAGTGGGACAGGGGCATAAGTCTTGTCGATGTAGTGTCAGTGATTCAGCCCACACCACTCAACAAAGCATTGATATTATACACAGGACATATTTACAGACATGCCCACACAATGAAATAATTTGCATGTGCATCAGTTGCCAACTCATAGGTCAGCAGTTAGGCACAGGATGAGATGCTTAAAGACACAGAGGAACCTCCCTTTACTGGGAAGTTCAACAGAGTTCTGCTCACATTAAAACTCAAGGCCAATAGTCCACACAAGATCACCATCTGGTGTGCCAAAGAAAACCGTATTAGTCATCCAGCGCGGAAACAAGCCCCTTAGTCCAACTTGCCTACACCGGTCAACATGTCTCATCTACACTGGGCAGCATGGTGGTGCAGCGGTAGAGATGCCGGCTTATTGGCCTGTCCCACTTAGGCGATTTTTTCGGCAACTGTCACGGTCATAGTAGGTCGTCGGAAAAACAGCGACTGGACCCCCCATCTACGACAATGTCCACGACAACCTACCGCCAAGTCAACGTCAAGCTGCCGACAACCGGCGGCCCGACCGTCGCGACTGAGGACGTCAGGACCGCAACCTACCACAACCTACGAAGTCAACTCGAACCGAAACGTCGCCAACTCTTTCTCTCCAGAGATGCTGCCTCACCCACTGGGATGCAAGCTACCCAAGCAAAATATAAGATGCTGTTCCTCCAATTTGCGCTGGGCCTCACTCTGACAGTGGAGGAGGCTCAGGACAGAAAGGTCAGTGTGGGAATGGGAGAGGGTTTAGCAAATGAGATGATCAGGTAGATTTAGGCGGATTTAGCGTAGGAATTCAGCGAAACGATCGCCAAGCCTGCGCCTGTCCCCTCCCATTCCCATAATAACCTTTCCACCCAGGGCCTGCTCTATTGTCAGAGTCAGGCCTCATGCAAATTGGAGGAACACCACCACCTCATATTTTGCTTGGGCAGCTTACACCCCAGCGATATGATTCTTGATTTCTCTAATTTCAAGTAACCCTTGCATCCCCTCTCTCTCTCCATCACTCCCCCACCCAGGTTGTACTAGCTTCAAAGTCATCTTGGTGAGTCTCTGTAAAGACCCTGTCCCACTTTCACGACCTCTGCCGAGTTTGCCCTCGACTCATACTCGCAGCACAGTCGTATAGGTCGTAGCAGGCCGCGATGCTAGTCGTAGGTACTCGTGGCATCAAGTGGGTCGGGGCGTTTTTCTAGCATGATGAAAAATGCCCACGAGTAAAAAAAGGCCGTGAATTAGGTCGTGAAAGTGGGACAGGCCCTTCTCGTTTTCACCGAGACCCGAGCTAAAAATGACATGTTTCCTTCATCATTTTTTTTTTGCATATCTTTCCTACATTTGTTCTTATATCAAGTTCAAGTGAGTTTATTGTCATGTGTCCCTGTATAGGACATTTGAAATTCTTGCTTTGCTTCAGCACACAGAACATAGTAGGCATTTACTACAAAACCAGATACGTGTGTCCATAAACCATGATATAAATATATACAAACATGAATAAATAAACTGGTAAAGTGCAATGGGTTACAGATAATGGGTTATTAATAATCAGAGTTTTGTCCGAGCCAAGTTTAATAGCCTGATGGCTTTGGGGAAGTAGCTATTCCTGAACCTGGTTGTTGCAATCTTCAGGCTCCTGTACCTTCTACCTGAAGGTAGCAGGGAGATGAGTGTGTGGCCAGGATGGTGTGGGTCCTTGATGATACTGCCAGCCTTTTTGAGGCAGCAACTGCGATAAATCCCCTCGATGGAAGGAAAGTCAGAGCCGATTTATTTATTTTTATTTTATTTATTTTATTTAACCAGGAGAAGTCTCATTGAGATTAAAAATCTCTTTTACAAGATAGTCCTGGCCAAGACAGGCAGCAGCACAGTTCCACAGTTACAGACAATAATTTAAAAACAGAGAACATATAGTCAGTCAGAACATCAACAGACAGAAGAGCCCACTTCAACATCATTAAGAAGGGATTTAAATCTGTTTATAGAAACCAGCTCCTTAAGTTTCAGTTCATTCTGCAGCTGGTTTCAAGCGAAGGGAGCAGCATAACTAAATGCCCTTTTCCCCAGTTCAGTACGGACTTTAGGTGCAGTTAGTAAGGACAAGTCCTCAGAGCGGAGCTGATAAGTTCCTGTGCTTTTTCGAATTACATACTTCTGCAGGTATGAAGGAAGAACACCGAGGATAGTCTTATAAATAAGGATATGGCAATGATGGAGTCTGCGGGTGGACAGGGCAAACCATCCAACTTGAGCATAGAAAGAGCAGTGGTGCGTGAGGGTTTTAAAATTAGTAACAAATCTCAGTTCTCCGTGGTAGACCGTGTCCAGACTGTAGGCATTTTGAAGATGCATTCATATATAAAACATCACCATAGTCCAACACAGACATAAACGTTGCAGCAACAAGTCTTTTTTTGGCTTCAAAAGAAAAACAAGATTTGTTTCTAAAGTAAAAACCTAATTTTATCTTTAGTTTTTTCACAAGTTGCTGGATATGAGGTTTAAAAGAGAGAGAATCGTCAATTATAATTCCCAGATATTTATATTGAGACCCAGATTCAATCACAGAGCCCTGCAAAGTGGCGATAGGTGGGAGGTCCAAGGGCTTTGATTTAGCTTTAGTGAACAGCAAGACAACAGCATTGTCTTGTCAGCATTTAAAACAAGTTTTAAATCACACAGGTTACGTTGCACAGTGTTAAAAGCAGTTTGGAGCTGACAGAGAGCCTGATTTGGGGTAGACGCAGAGCAATATATATCAATACTTCCGAAGATGGAACTGGGGCAGTGTGTACTACTTTTTGTAGTCTTTTCCTCTCCAGGGTTCTAACCGTCAATATCTCTAGTTTCCCTTTCCCCCGACTCTCGGTCTGAACAAGGGTCTCGACCCGCAACGTCACCTATTAGTTTTCTCCACAGATGCTGTCTGACCTGCTGGGTTATTCCAGCTATTGTGTACAGAGCACTGTAAAAAAACCAGCGGTGGACCTGGATTCTGGTCCGGTGACCTAGTATTGTTAATAATTTATCGTATTATTAATATGTACTTTTATTTATTGTGCTGTTTCATTAATGTGGCTGTAAAGATCCAGCAAGCAGGAATTCATGGTTCACTTCTCGATGCATGTGACAATTAGATACTCTTGCCTCACGAGTTCAGTCATCCAGTTACTATTACACATTGAACATGTGTGGGTCTTCATACGCAGACCGGTTGCGGGAGTGGGTCGCTGGAGGCCCTGCTGCAGCCTGGGGCACGGCTGGACCGGGCGCCGCTCCAAGACGCCGAGCACGTGGACCGCACACGGCCAACAGCGGTGGAACAGCGGCAGAGGACGCCACGGCCACGCTTGGCCAGGCAGGCCCGGCAACTCCGCCAGGGCAACAGACCTTCATGGTCAGGTCTAGATCCCTGCACTTACAAGAAGTGGGACTTGGAACTTGGCGCCAAACTGGCGAAGCTGTATACCGACTCCTCTGTGACTGTGCATCTGTGGAATTCTCTGCCTCAGAGGGCGGTGGAGGCCGGTTCTTTGGATACTTTCAAGAGAGAGCTAGATAGGGCTCTTAAAGATAGCGGAGTCAGGGGACATGGGGAGAAGGCAGGAACGGGGTACTGATTGGATATGATCAGCCATGATCACATTGAATGGTGGTGCTGGCTCGAAGGGCCGAATGGCCTACTCCTGCACCTATTGCCTATTGTACTCCTGCTACACAGTTGATGAGTATCTGAGATGGATCAAATCATGAGAGGAATAGATCGGGCAGATGCACACTCTTGCCCAGAGTAGGTGAATCGAGGACCAGAGGACAAAGGATTAAGGTGAATGGGAAAAGATTTAATAGGATTCTAAGGGGTAACGTTTTCCACACTAAGGGTGGTGGCTGTTTGGTACAAGCTGTCAGAGGAGGTAGTTGAGCCTGGGACTATCCCAACGTTTAAGAAACAGTTAGATGGGTACATAGATAGGGCAGGTTTGGAGGGATATGGACCAAACTTGGGCAGGTGGGAATTGTAGCTGGGACATGGGCCTGTTCCCACTGTGTATCACTCTCTGACTCTCTTTTCCTCTTGCTATGACTCAGAGCTTATGTATATTGATACTTGTACTGTGTACATACAAAAATGAAATTTACTGTTCCATGGTACATGTGACAAATAAATAAAGTAGCATAAAGGGTTGGGGATGTGTGGGAGGCTCAGAATACCAAGAAAACCTTGCGTGACTGAAGTTACTTGGTTCGAGAGGAAATAAGGCGATGAGTGCAATGTGGTTAGATACAAAATGCTGTAATAACTCGAGTCTGAAGAAGCATGTCGTCCCGAAATGTCACGCATTCATTCTCTCCAGAGATGCTGCCTGACCCGCTGAGTTACTCCAGCATTGTGTCTATCTTCGATTTAAAACCGGCATCTGCAGTTCCTCCCTACACAAGTGCAATGTGGTGATGTTTGCAGCCTCCCTGCACTTCAACCAAGCAGACACTGACAGCCTGCCATCTTCATCCATCTCACAACAACAGAGAGCCATTTGGCCCATCAAGTCCATGCTGGATCCCAAAAGTATATTCAATCCCACCCCCCAACTTAGAAACATAGAAAATAGGTACAACCTGCGCAGAGTACTGGCATGCCTAGACGACACCCACCCTGAGTCACAGGGAGATGGTGCAAGCTCCACACAGACAGCACCAGAGCTCAGAACTGAACCCAGGTTATGGAAGCTATGCAGTAGCAGAGCTACTGGTTAGCACGCAATAAAGTTAGCACGCACTTTTTCTCTGCACTTGGTATACGTGACAATAAACGTAGCTGGTTGTACCACTATGTCAGGAGTGTTTTATTCTCATATGTCTCAAAACGGAACAATTAAATTCTTACTTGTAGCAGCACAACAGATATTTAAACATAGCTCGCAGCACACACCATGATATAAAACAAAAAAAATCAATTAAAAAAAGTGTAAACAATGCAAAAACAAAGCCTGAAGTCCCTGGCGCAATTAATTAATATAAATGTTTCTTTTTTTTCCATTCACATTTAAATTATGTTTTATTATTAATGTTTAATGTTTTATGTGTCATTCTTAATTGCCATAGAGGGAGTGCAGAGAAGGTTCACCAGACTGATTCCTGGGATGTCAGGACCGTCTTATGAAGAAAGACTGGATAGACTTGGTTTATACTCTCTAGAATTTAGGAGATTGAGAGGGGATCTTATAGAAACTTACAAAATTCTTAAGGGGTTGGACAGGCTAGATGCAGGAAGATTGTTCCCGATGTTGGGGAAGTCCAGGACAAGGGGCCACAGCTTAAGGATAAGGGGGAAATCCTTTAAAATCGAGATGAGAAGAACTTTTTTCACACAGAGAGTGATGAATCTCTGGAACTCTCTGCCACAGAGGGTAATCGAGGCCAGTTCATTGGCTATATTTAAGAGTTATATTTATATTGGCTATATTTAAGAGGGAGTTAGATGTGGCCCTTGTGGCTAAGGGGATCAGAGGGTATGGAGAGAAGGCAGGGACGGGATACTGAGTTGGATGATCAGCCATGATCATATTGAATGGCGGTGCAGGCTCGAAGGGCTGAATGGCCTACTCCTGCACCTAATTTCTATGTTTCTATGTTTCTATTAATTGTCACTGTATGACGTGATGTTACTTGCGAGCGGAGCACCAAGGCAAATTCCTTGTATGTGAACATACTTGGTCAATAAATGTATTCATTCATTCATTCAGTTTTTTAGTTTAGAGGTACAGCGCGGAATACAGCGTTGGATCGCGGGTCCGAACCGACCAGTGATCCCCACCCATTAACACAATCCCACACACACCGGGGCCAATTTTACATTTATACCAAGCCAATTAACCTACAAACCTGTACGCCTTTGGAGTGTGGGAGGAAAGCGAAGATCTCGGAGAAAACCCACGCAGGTCACGGGGAGAACGTACAAACAACATAGAAACATAGAAAATAGGTGCAGGGGTAGGCCATTCGGCCCTTCGAGCCTGCACCGCCATTCAACATGATCATGGCTGATCATCCAACTCAGTATCCTGTACCTGCCTTCTCTCCATGCCTCCTGATTCCTTTAGCCACAAGGGCCACATCTACCTCCCTCTTAAATATAGCCAATGAACTGGCTTCAACCACCCTCTGTGGCAGAGAATTCCAGAGATTCACCACTCTCTGTGTGAAAAAGGTTTTTCTCATCTCGGTCCTAAAGGATTTCCCCCTTATCCTTAAACTGTGACCCTTTGTTCTGGACTTCCCCAACATCGGGAACAATCTTTCTGCATCTAGCCTGTCCAACCCCTTAAGAATTTTGTACATTTTATAAGATCCCCCCTCAATCTTCTAAATTCTAGCGAGTACAAGCCGAGTCTATCCAGTCTTTCTTCATATGAAAGTCCTGACATCCCAGGAATCAGTCTGGTGAACCTTCTCTATATTCCCTCTATGGCAAGAATGTCTTTCCTCAGATTAGGAGACCAAAACGGTATGCAATACTCCAGGTGTGGTCTCACCAAGACCCTGTACAACTGCAGTAGAACCTCCCTGCTCCTATACTCAAATCCTTTTGCTATGAATGCTAACATACCATTCGCATTCTTCACTGCCTGCTGCACCTGCATGCCTACTTTTAATGACAAATCCCTCGTCCAAATCATTAATATATATTGTAAATAGCTGGGGTCCCAGCACTGAGCCTTGCGGTACCCCACTAGTCACTACTTGCCATTCTGAAAAGGACCCGTTTACTCCTACTCTTTGCTTCCTGTCTGCCAGTCAGTTCTCTATCCACATCAATACTGAACCCCCAATACCATGTGCTTTAAGTTTGTATACTAATCGCTTATGTGGGACCTTGTCGAAAGCCTTCTGAAAGTCCAGATACACCACATCCACTGGTCCTCCCTTATCCACTCTTCTAGTTACATCCTCGAAAAATTGTATAAGATCCGTCAGACATGATTTACCTTTCATAAATCCATGCTGACTTTGTCCAATGATTTCACCACTTCACCGTTTTCTCTCTCCCTCCCTTTTTAAAAAGTGTGGTTACATTAGCTACCCTCCAGTCCTCAGGAACTATTCCAGAATATAATGAGTTTTGAAAAATTATCACTAATGCATCCACTATTTCTGCGGCTACTTCCTTAAGTACTCTGGGATGCAGCCTATCTGGCCCTGCGGATTTGTCGGCCTTTAATCCATTAAATTTACCTAACACCACTTCCCCGCTAACGTCAGTTCCTCCCGTTTGACCCCCGGTCCCCTGGTATTTTTGTCAGATTATTTATGTCTTCCTTAGTGAAGACAGAACCAAAGTAGTTATTCAATTGGTCTGCCATGTCCTTGTTCTCCATGATCAATTCACCAGTTTCAGACTGCAAGGGACCTACATTTGTTTTAGAAACATAGAAACATAGAAATTAGGTGCAGGAGTAGGCCATTCGGCCCTTCGAGCCTCCACAGCCATTTAATATGATCATGGCTGATCATAACTAACTTTTAACTAATCTTTTTCTCTTCACATATCTATAAAAACTTTTGCAGTCAGTTTTTATGTTCCCTGCCAGTTTTCTTTTTCATAATCTATTTTCCTAATTAAGCCCTTTGTCCTCCTCTGTTGGACTCTGAATTTCTCCCAGTCCTCTGGTAGGCTGCTTTTTCTGGCTAATTTGTATGCTTCATCTTTTGTTTTGATACTATCCCTGATTTCCCTTGTTATCCACAGAAGCACTACCTTCCCTGATTTATTATTTTGCCTTCTTTCTTTAAATTTAGGACGCTTGTTTCTGAATTAATAATGTCAGTCTCCATCCTAATGAAGAACTCAACCATATTATGGTCACTCTTGCCCAAGGGGCCACGCACAACAAGACTGCTAACTAACCCTTCCTCATTACTCAATACCCAGTCTAGAATAGCCTGCTCTCTCGTTGGTTCCACTACATGTTGGTTTAGAAAACTATCCCGCATACATTCCAAGAAATCCTCTTCCTCAGCACCCCTGCCGATTTGATTCTCCCAATCTATATGTAGATTGAAGTCACCCATTATAACTGTTTTACCTTTGTCGCACGCATTTCTAATTTCCTATTTGATGCCATCCCCAACTCCACTACTGCTGTTAGGTGCCCTGTACACAACTCCCACCAGCGTTTTCTGCCCCTTATTGTTTCGCAGCTCTACCGATATCAATTCCACATCCTCCAAGCTAATGTTCTTCCTTTCTATTGCGTTAATCTTCTCTCTAACCAGCAATGCTACCCCTGCGTGCCACTTTTACTTTTCACCTTGCTACCTATTGCTTCTACCCTCATTTTACACCCCTCGGTCTCTACGCTCACAAATTTAAGAAACCCTTTCCCTTTAACTCCATCCTCGACTATCCCATTCGACACCCCACCCCCCTTATTCAGTTTAAAGCCACCCTTGTAGCAGTGGCAAACCTGCCTGCCAGAATGCTGGTCCCCCACCTGTTAAGATGCAATCTGTCACTTTTGTACAGTTCCCCCTTACCCCAAAACAGATCCCAGTGATCTAAGAATCTAAATCCCTGCCCCGTGCACCAGTTCCTCAGCCACACGTTCAGGTCCCGTATCCCCCTGTTCCTGCTCTCGCCAGCACGGGGAACTGGAAGCAAACGCAAATACCGTACAGTGCAAGATAAAGCCAGTAAAGACCGATCAAAGAAAGTCAGCGGAATCTTTGAATACCATGGCTAATCATAATCATACTTTATTAGCCAAGTATGTTTTGCAAAATTGTTCCCAATGTTGGGCGAGTCCAGAACCAGGGGCCACAGTCTTAGAATAAAGGGGAGGCCATTTAAGACCGAGGGGAGAAAAAAACTTTTTCACCCAGAGAGTTGTGAATTTATGTAATTCCCTGCCACAGAGGGCAGTGGAGGCCAAGTCACTGGTTGGATTTAAGAGCGAGTTAGATAGAGCTCTAGGGGCTAGTGGATTCAAGGGATATGGGGAGAAGGCAGGCACGGGTTATTGATAGGGGACGATCAGCCATGATGACAATGAATGGCGGTGCTGGCTCGACGGGCCGAATGGCCTCCTCCTGCACCTATTCTCTATGTTTCTATGTAACATATGAGGGATTTGATTTGCCATACAGTCATACCATTAAAAAGCAACAAAACACACAAAATAAATGTTAACATCCACCACAGTGACTCCTCCACATTCCTCACTGTGATGGAAGGCGAAATAAAAGTGCAATCTCTTTTCTTTGTTCTCCCGCGGTCATGGGCCTCGAGCCCCCTATTGACGGGACGATCTTGACTCCCGTGGCCGGCAGTCGGGAAGACCAAATTAAAATGTTGTTCATCAGCCTGAACATCTGATGTTAAACAATGAAGGTGGTGTTGCTACATGCCAGGGGCAAGAACCATCTTCTGATTCACATCCTTTCACACGACCCATGACTAAGAAACAAGAAATAGCGTTGTTTCGAGCCAGCACCGCCATTCATTGTGATCATGGCTGATCGTCCCCTAGCGTTGTTTCAGATGATAGACGCAAAGTGCTGGAATAACTCAGCTGGAATAACTAAGCTTTTTCCATTGAGAGTAGGGAAGATTCAAACAAGAGGACATGATTTGAGAATGAAGGGACAGAAGTTTAGGGGCAACATGAGGGGGAACTTCTTTACTCAGAGAGTGGTAGCTGTGTGGAATGAGCTTCCAGTGGAGGCAGGTTCGTTTTTATAATTTAAAAATAAATTGGATAGGTATATGGATGGGAAAGGAATGGAGGGTTATGGTCTGAGTGCAGGCAGATGGGACTAGGTGAAAGTAAGTGTTCGGCATGGACTAGAAGGGCCGAGATCGCCTGTTTCCGTGCTGTAAATGTTATATGGTTATATGGATCAGGCAGCATCGGTGGGGAAAAATGAGGGGTGACATTTCAGGTCAGAATCCTACCCGAAACGTCACCTATTTGGCCTCCACTGCCTTCTGAGGCAGAGAACTCCACAGATTCACAACTCTCTGGGTGAAAACGTTTTTTCCTCATCTCCGTTCTAAATGGCCTACCCCTTATTCTTAAACTGTGGCCCCTGGTTCTGGACTCCCCCCTCCCCCAACATCGGGAACACGTTTCCTGCCCCTAGAGCAGGGGTGGGCAACCTTGTTCTGCATAGGGGCCGGGACGCATGTCTGTGAGTGGATGGCGGGCCACATCTATCACATGGATCCCGCCCCCAATGGCCGGCATCAAATCACGTGTTCACATAGATCCCGCCCCTTCGAGGCCGCTACCCGGATCACCGGCCCCTAGTTACGGGCACTCGTGAACACGGTGTACCTACGGACCATCGCCTTAGCTCTGTCCTGAAGGCAGTGGCTGAAATACTCACACTCACTCGACCCCGGCATATTGACAACCCCGATCCCGACAGGGAAGCCCAGACACAGAAGGTGCGCGTGTGGCCGTGTCGGCGAATTTGCGCAGGATGCGGTACAGCCAGAGCTCAGCGTTCGGCGCTGCTGTACGCCTCCGCCATTGCGTCCCCCAGTGAAGTCCTCCTTGCATCGCCACCTGGGCGCCACGGCCTTGGGCGTACCGGAGACGACGGAAGTCTGCGGTCCGGATAATTACGGGAATAAAAATACGCTTGCGGGCCGGATGATTTTTGGCTACGTGTCACATTCGGCTCAGGGACTGTAGGTTGCCGACTCCTGCTCTACCGTGTCCAATCCCTTGATAATCTTATATGTTTCAATAAGATCCCATCTCATCCTTCTAGATTCCAGTGTATACAAGCCGAGTCACTCCATTCTTTCAACATATGACAGTCCTGCCTTCCCGGGAATTAACCTGGTGAACCTAATCTGAAGAAGGGCCTCGACCCGAAACGTCACCTATTGCTCCTCTCCAAGGAACGTTGCCGACTGGCCCGCTCCAGACTGCAGGAGTATGTGCGACAAGGGTGCTGTATAAAATTTGTAAACACTACGTTACAACAAATTGAAAAGCCTCCGAGAATGCAGGAAGACCTTTTTGCACAGCTCCTGTTTTGTATATATTATTTTTACTTTGAATTATAAAATTATTAAGGGATTGGACAGGCTAGATGCAGGAAATATGGTCCTGATGTTGGGGGTGTCCAGAACCAGGGCCACAGTTTAAGAATAAGGGGTAGGCTATTAAGAACTGAGGTGAGGAAAAACTATTTCACCCAGAGAGTTGTGAATCTGTGGAATTCTCTGCCACAGAAGGCAGTGGAGGCCAATTCACTGGATGCATTCAAGAGAGTTAGATGGAGCTCATAGGACTAGCGGAATCAAGGGATATGGGGGAGAAGGCAGGAACGGGGTACTGATTGGGGATGATCAGCCATGATCACATTGAATGGCGGTGCTGGCTCGAAGAGCCGAATAGCCTAATCCTACACCTATTTTCTATGTATCTACGAATACAATTTAAAAAAATCAAATCTGCTCTCTACAGAGATGTTGTCTATCCCGCTGAGTTACTCCAGCATTGTTGTGTCTATCTGCAGTTCCTTCCTACACACTGGGTTATTTAGTCGCCACAGAAGGAGGCCACAGGGGCAATCATGTTCGATAATTGAGCAACAGATACAGGGCTGCGCGGTGGCACAGCGGTAGAGTTGCTGCCTTACAGCACCAGAGATCCGGGTTCAATCCCGACTACAGGTGCTGTCTGTGTGGAGTTTGCACGTTCTCCCCGTGACCTCGTGGGTTTTTCTCCAAGATCTTCCGTTTCCGCCCACATGTACATGTTTGTAGGCTTGTTGGCAATGCAAATATTGTCACTAGCGTGTGTAGGATAGTGTTAATGTGCGGGGATCGCAAGTCGGTGTGGACTCGGGGGGCTGAAGGGCCTGTTTCCGTGCTGTATCTCTGAACTAAAGATACACAAAATGGCAAAAAAAACCCGGCAGGATTAAGTATTAATTTCAGTCAAAAGTACAGATCAGGACTTGTTGCAGATGACTCTGCTGCTAACATTCTCGCTCATTAAACACCCTAGATAGTTAATGTAAGATTGTGGTTCATCCAACACCATTTACTGGTAAGCCAATAACCCCGCCTAAAGAGTGGCTTGAATGGAATTCACACTCACTCTTCAAGATTGTAGATTGATTAAAGTCATGGAGTGATACAGCGTGAAAACAGGCCCCACGGACCAACTTGCCCACAACAGCCAACAATGTCCCAGATTCAGATTCAGATTCAATTTTAATTGTCATTGTCAGTGTGCAGTACAGAGACAACGAAATGCATTTGAGCCAACAATGTCCCAGCTACACTAGTCCCACCTGCCTGCACTTGGTCCATATCCCTCCAAACCCGTCCCATCCATCTTCTTGTTCAAGAAGGAACTGCAGATGCTGGAAAATCGAAGGTACACAAAAATGCTGGAGAAACTCAGCGGGTGCAGCAGCATCTATGGAGCGAAGGAAATAGGTGACGTTTCGGGACGAAACGTCACCTATTTCCTTCGCTCCATAGATGCTGCTGCACCCGCTGAGTTTCTCCAGCATTTTTGTGTACCTATCCATCTTCTTCTGCTGTCGTGTGTCTTTTAGACCTGCAGCTCCGTGGAGGCGAGCCAGGCCAACATGTCATCGTCCCGATCAATCAGACCTCGTTCACCATTCGGTGGCTGGTGTTTGGGGCAACTGGTGACGATGTGCTCCACTGTCTGTGTTGGGTCCCCACACTCGCAGGAGGCGTTGTCTATAAGGCCCCACCATGTACTGTTTTTTAAACGTTGGGATAGTCCCAACCTCAACTACCTCGTCTGGCAGCTCGCTCCATACACTAACCGCCCTCTGTGTGGAAAAGCCACCCTTCAGATTCCTATTAAATCTTTTCCTCTTCTCCTTGAGCCTATGTCCGCTGGTCCTCGATTCTCCTACTCTGGGCAAGAGACTGTGCATCCACCCTCTCATTGAATGTATCCTTCTCACCTTCCCCTTATGTAACCACGGACCGTTCAATATCTCCTTATCAGCATCTGCTTTGATCTGCTGCTTTCACTCCTCACCCTGCCATATCTCTGGACTCCCTCTTCCCTGACTCTCAGTCTGAAGAAGGGTCCCGACCCGGAACGTCAGCCATTCCTTCTCTCCAGGGATGCTGCCTGTCCCGCTGAGTTACTCTGGCATATAGTGAAGGGGGCGCTGTTCTGGCAGCAGCCATGGCAGCAGCGCGTCAGCCTTTCAATTTTATTTTTTATTTTTAGTATGTTTTAAAGTGTGTATTTAGTGGGTTTTTTTGTGTTTTGTGTGGGGGGGGTGGTGTGGGTGGTGTAAGGGGGAAACCGCTTCGGTCGCCTTCTCCATGGAGAGGCGACTTTTTCCAGGTCGCCTCCCCCGTGGCCTACCATCAAGGATCGGCGAGGTCTTTCCCGGAGACGTGCCCGGGGCTTCAGCGGCAGGCGCAGCGTGGACTCGGCGTGGAGCGGGTGAGCCCTCGCTGGGGCTCGCTGGAGGGGAGTGCTCCGTTTCACTGGCCCGGGGCTGCCGGCAGCCTGAAGTCGCAGCCTGAAGCCGCGGTCTGCAGAGTTCCAGCTGCTGCGGCGTCTACAGCCCGGGATCCCTCGTGGGGGACCCGGGGGAAGGAGAAGCCGCCATTGCCGGCCCGCGGATAACTTCTACTGCAGGCCCGGCATGGACTTGCCATCACCCCTGGAGGGGAGCTTCGACCGCCGGCCCTGCAGTCTACGGTGCTTCTGGCTGCGGCGGGGACTTTAAATCTCAGCCGCCGGCCTGCGGCCTACACAATCTTGAAGCCGCGGCCTCCGGTGAGGAAAGACCGATCCTGGACTGGACTCTGGACTCTGGTCTTGTCCACGGGGGGGGGGGGGGGGGAAATGGAGGAGGACGGCCAACATTTTTTGTGCCTTCCACCGCAGTGATGAATGCTGTGGTGGATGTTTATGTTACATGTTGTGTCCTGTTTATGCATTTTATTATTTTATTAACCCATCTTTATGCTTTGTATGGAACTGATTTTTAAATTATGTAAAGCACTTTGGGGTCAATGAAAATTGACTATAAATGTGCTATATACATAAACTTATTATTATTATTATTATTATTATTATTATTGTGTCTTTCTTTGGTGTAAACCAGCATCTACAGTCCCTTCAAAAACTACAAGATTGTATATTGAGTTTAGTTTAGAGAGTCAGTGGGCGTGGGTGTGGCACTGTGTCACATGTCGCCTGCAGTCCGCCTGTCTTTTTATCTTTTTTGTCTTATTGTTATGTCAGCTGTATGTTATAGTCAGTTTTTAGTTGTGGCCTAGACCAAGTGGGACCCGTAGGGTGTCGTCAGGAGGCTTGGTCCCCCAACGCAATATTCCACCACACACCCGTAGCCCTCAACTGCTCAGGCGCAGCTCATTCCCCCTCATCGCTAGCACTCTGTCCTCCCTCCCTCTTCTTTCCCCTCTCCTCCTCCCCTCCCTCACCTCTTTCTCCCTCTCCTTTCCCTTACCCTCAGTCAAGCTCCCTCCCTCCATAACTCCTCTCCCCTCCCGACCCCCATCCTATCCCCCACTCCTCAACTCCCCCTATCCCGCCCCCATCTCCCTCTATTCCCCACTCCCTACCTACCCTCCCCCACCCTATCCCGCTCCTCCCCCACTCTCCCTCCTCATCTCCTCCTTCTTCTTTTCCCTCTCGACCTACACTGCCCCAATTCCTCCCTCACCTCTCCTTTCCTCTTTCCTCAGTCACTCCCTCTCCCTCCATAACTCCTCTCCCCTCCCTCTACCCCCACTCTCCCTCCCCAGGATCTCGAGGTTGCCGCTCCTCTCCGTTCTTACGTTCCCCAGAGGAGCATCAGCCGTCGGCGTCCTCAGAGCCAGGCAGTCGCAGCACAGGAGAACGGCGAGTGAGCTGGCAAAAAATCATAGCGCTATCGCACACCGTTTTTGCGCAAATATAAAATCCGCGCAAACCGGAAGAGCACAAGATGAGAGCTTTAGTTATGTATAGATTCTGTGGGGGAAACATTTTTACATCTTTCTTCAACGGAGATGCAACTTTTTCCGAGTCGTATCTCCGTTCGCAGTGAGGCCTAACATCGAGTAGTTGGCAGCCTTGAGGGCTCCAGTCGCAGAGCCTGTGGACTTACCATCGCGGAGCTGGCTGACGTCGGAGGCTGTAGTGGCGCTGCGGCTGCGACCTGACTTCGGCCGCGGGCCCCGTGGATGGTAACAACGGGAGCTCCAGCAACAGCAGCTTCATCTGCCCCAAATCGCGTGCTTGAATCGGCCCGTTGGCAGGGCCTTTCATCGCCCGGCACGGCTTAAAATCGGCCGCAAGATCTTCCATCGACCGGCGAGGGGCTTCAACATCGGGAGCCTCGATCGCCTCGACGCAACAGTTTGACTGCCTGACCCCGGGAGAAGAAGCAAGGAAGAGATAAGACTTCTTACCTTCCATCACAGTGAAGAGGTGCCAGGAGGAGATTCACTGTGATGGATGTTAAAAGTTTGTTTAATTGTGTGTTTTGTTGCTTTCTTACTGTTAGTCAGGTCAGGTGGAGTTCCCCCCCGCCACGGGCACCCGCATAATCCCGCGCTACCTGCTCCGTGGTCGGATAGTCGGCGACTAAACCGTCTCTCCCCCACCTGGTTTGCCAGGTGAGGAGGGGTCTGTGGACCCCGAGCACGACCAAAATCAAGCCCTGTCAAAGGGCGGATGAGCTCCTAGCGAGCCAACGGCCGTCTACACTTCAGTAGAAGTTGCGATCACTGTCATACACGGCATTGTAAGGAATGATGATAAAACACACACCCACACACACCAACATCCTGTACTTCCAGCGGCGGAAGTCCGCAGGAACTGGAGGACAGAGACGTGTGGTGCGTCCGTCACCATTCCCGTTGGAAACCAGCGCCACTGCGTCGCTAATGATTTGAACAATGATAATAATAAAAATAATTAGAGAGTCAGCGTGGAAACAGGCCCTTCGGCCCACCGAGTCCGTGTCGACCAGCGATCCCTGCACACTAATGCGACCCTACACACATTAGGGCCAATTTACAATTATACAAAGCCAATTAACCTACAAACCGTGGAGTGTGGGAGGAAACCGATGATCTCAGAGAAAACCCTCGTCAACGAATCAAAAGGCAGAAAGGCAGCCGGACGCCGGACGCCGGACGTCAGGCGGCAGCCACACAGTTTTAATATATAACTAGACCAAGTGCAGACCCGTTGGGTCTGCTCCCCCAATGGTGTGATTCCCCCAACCCAATATTCCACCATGCACCCGTCTCCTCCAATGGAACTGAAGCCGTTGCCAAATGTAAGTATCCAGCACTCCCCTGCCTCCCTCAATTGCACCTCCCCTGCCTGCTGCAGCAGTGAAAAGTTCAGTGTTCCTGTCTTGCAACTTTGTTTCGAAGTGTGTTGGAAGCTGAAAGGAAGGAGCAGCCATCAACGAATCAAAAGGCAGGAAGGGATCCGTACTGCAGGCGGACGGATTTGAGTTTTGGATGGATAGATGGATAGATGGATAGATGGATAGATGGATAGATGGATAGATGGATAGATAGAAACATAGAAAATAGATGCAGGAGTAGGCCATTCAGCCCTTCGAAACTGCACCGCCATTCATATTGATTATGGCTGATCATCCAACTCTGTATCCTGTACATGCCTTCTCTCCATACTCCCTGATCCCTTTAGCCACAAGGGCCACATCTAACTCCCTCTTAAATATAGCCAATGAACTGGCCTCAACTACCTTCTGTGGCAGAGAATTCCACAGATTCACCACTCTCTGTGTGAAAAATGTTTTTCTCATCTCAGTCCTAAAAGACTTCTCCCTTATCCTTAAACTGTGACCCTTTATTCTGGACTTCCCCAACATCAGGAACAATCTTCTTGCATCTAGCCTGTCCAACCCCTTAAGAATTTTTTAAGTTTCTATAAGATCCCCCCTCAATCTTCTAAATTCTAGCGAGTACAAGCCGAGTCTATCCAGTCTTTCTTCATATAAAAATCCCGCCATCCCAGGAATCAGTCTGGTGAACCTTCTCTGTACTCCCTCGATGGCAAGAATGTCCTTCCTCAGATTAAGAGACCAGAACTGTACGCAATACTCCAGGTGTGGTCTCACCAAGACCCTGTACAACTGCAGTAGAACCTCCCTGCTCCTATACTTAACTTTTGTTGTTTATCATGTGTTTTACAGAATAATATGTTTATCTAATTTGTGTGAAGGAACTGCAGATGCTGTTTAAAACTGAAGGTAGACACAAAAAGCTGGGGTAACTCAGTGGGTCAGGCAGCATCTCTGGAGAAAAGGAATTGGTGACGTTTCAGGTCAATAGACAATAGGTGCAGGAGTTGGCCATTCGGCCCTTTGAGCCAGCACCATCATTCAATGTGATCATGGCTGATCATCCCAAACCAGTACCGTGTTCCTGCCTTCTCCCCATATCCCCTGACTCCGAAAGGTCAAGACCCTTCTTTAGACTGATGCTGAAGAAGGATCTCGACCCAAAATGACACCTATTCCTTTTCTCCAGAGGTGCTGTCTGACCCGCTGAGTTACTCCAGCTTTTGTGCCTAATATTTTGATATATCACTTGTGCTGCTACAAGTAAGAATTTAATTGTTCTGTTTTGGAGATTGAGAGGGGATCTTATAGAAATTCTTAAGGGGTTGGACAGGCTAGATGCAGGAAGATTGTTCCCGATGTTGGGGAAGTCCACAACAAGGGGTCACAGTTTAAGGATAAGGGGGAATGCCTTAAAAACCGAGATGAGAAGAACTTTTTTCACACAGAGTGGTGAATCTCTGGAACTCTCTGCCACAGAGGGTAGTTGAGGCCAGTTCATTGGCTATATTTAAGAGGGAGTTAGATGTGGCCCTTGTGGCTAAGGGGATCAGGGGGTATGGAGAGAAGGCAGGTACGGGATACTGATTTGGATGATCAGCCATGATCATATTGAATGGTGGTGCAGGCTCGAAGGGCCGAATGGCCTACTCCTGCACATATTTTCTATGTTTCTCTGTGACAGTGAGGAAATATTATACAAATAGAACCGCTTGGATAGTGACTTTTATAGAAACTAGGTAAATTGCAAAAGAAAAGCTAAAAGCTTTCCTGAACCGAAATAAAGTGCAAACAGACACATACACACAGGCAAAGACGAATCAAAACATGGAGGCCTGAACCAGAACCTGCTTAGCTTAGGTCATTGTTTGGGGCAATTATAGCACTGAAAGAAAAATTGTATTTGATATGGCTTTGTGTTGAAGATTCGGAAGCTGAATAAGGGGCCTCTTCTTAGGCCATCTGCTCTGTCTCTATGGTACATTTTTGAGCTCTGAATGTGACATAAAGGTGAAGAGTTATGGCTTGTTTTGCTAGGTTTGAGAGAATTCAAGGCTGAGAGATGATAGACTGCAGTTAGCTTTGGCTGTGTACAATTATAATGTGTGATAAGGAATAAGATGCAAGTGAAAGAATAGTTGCTTTGAGAAATAATTAGATTGAGGGAGTAGTTTATAGAAGGTTGAAGCAGATGGAATTCTGACGTAATGGTCTGAGATGTAGTCTCTTGTGTTCTGCCTGGTACATGAGATTGGAAATCCTACTTCCCGATAACAGGAAAGGCACCAAACTCATATTAAGTAAATTGACAGATTTACGACCCATGTATCTTTGGATGGGAGATGGAAATGTGTGTTTTGAACTTAGAAACTGTAATTCAGCAAATTTATATAATTAATGTTTTAAAGACATAGGTAATGGTATTTCAAAATGTGTAAAATTATAGTAACACCAATTATGAAATGTATTGGCTTAATAGAAAGGTACACTTTAGACTTATAGAAATTGTTTAGATTTATAGAAATATATTTTCTCTTGGTATAGACAGTGTATGACTTGTGTGATCATTGTGTTATATATGTATCTTGTATTTTGAGGAATGGTCTTTCATAAGAGCCTACTGGGGTTTTGCTGTGTTGAAATAAAATAATTCTGAAACAGTTATAAAGCACAGGCAAACAAAGGCTGTAATGAAGCCAGGGAAGGGGATCATGTGACTGATGTTGTAAATCACCAGAAGGACTCAGGTGATTGGTTACTAGCTTGTCATACCCTCTGTATCTGAAATGTCTAATACCTATATAAATGCCATGAGTTTGTATCAAAGTTACTCCTCTCTGGACCCGCCCCAGAGCATCAGCTCTGTGTTGGAAGGTTCAAGAGACTAGTCTCAGCTGAATAAAGAATTGATTTTAACAGCAACAAGTGTTTGAGTCAAGTTGACTTTAGATTGAAAGAACTCAGTTTAACAACAGTGAAACTCTTGAATCCCTTGAACTAACACAAACAGTGTGGTTGCAAATGATGCGTAGGTTTCAATGTAGATGAAGTTCTGAATCAGACTGAAACTGGGGCTAAAATAACAGATGATAACATATGTAATAAAATAACATAACACAACCATTAGTGAGCAGATGAAGTTCAGCAAAGATTTACCAGAGTAATACCTGGAATAGCACAAGACGCAACTTTTACGTGTGGCGCCCGTAATGGCCGCCGCCTCGTCCCTTCTCTGTTTTTATTATTTTAATAAATACGCGCTAGAATATTGAAGATTGAGGGGGGAATCTTATAGAAACTTACAAAATTCCTAAGGGGTTGGACAGGCTAGATGCAGGAGAAAAAACGTTTTCACCCAGTGAGTTGTGAATTTATGGAATTCCCTGCCACAGCGGGCAGTGGAGGCCAAGTCACTGGATGGATTTAAGAGAGAGTTAGATAGAGCTCTAGGGGCTAAACAGGGAGTATTGGGAGAAGGCAGGCACGGGATGTTGATTGGGGACAATCAGCCATGATCACAATGAATGGCAGTGCTTGCTCAAAGGGCCGAATGGCCTCCTCCTGCACCTATTTTCTATTTTTCTATGTAGCGCGGAAAAAGGCCCTTCGGCCCACCGAGTCCGTGCCGACCAACGACACTATCCTACACACACTAGGAACAATTTACAATCTCACCAAAGCCAATTGACCTACAGACGTGTACGTCTTTGGAGTGTGGGAGGAAACCGGAGATCTGGGAGAAATCCCACGCAGGTCACGGGGAGAACGTACAAACAATCACCTGTGGTCTGGATAAATCCCAGATCTCTGGCGCTGTCAGGCAGCAACTAAATCACTGCAGCCTTTAGTGTTTAGTTATTGCACAGATCGTTATCTTTGGCACGAGGAGGAAAGGAATACAGCGTTGAGTCACGCCCTTCACCCCAACTCCGCTGCTCCAACCAAGTTTAGTTTAGGTGGACACAAAGTGCTGGAGTAACTCAGTGGGTCAGGCAGCGTTTCTGAAGAAACCGGATGGGTTAATTATCAGGTCATAAGTCTTCTTCAGTTTAGTTTAGAGACACAGCGTGGAATTAGGCCCTTCGGTCCACACCAACCAGCGATCCCCGCACATTAACACTGCCCTACACACACTAGGGACAATTTGCGATTTCATCGAAGCCAATGGACCTACAAACCTGTAGGTCTTTGGAGTGTGGGAGGAAACCGGAGCACCCGGAGAAAACCCACGCAGGTGATAGGGAGAAGGTACAAACTCCGTACAGACAGCACCCGTGGTCTGTATTGAACCCGGGTCTAAGGGGCTGAGAACCCAAGGTCAGCAACACTGGGCTGCACGGTGGCGCAGCGGTAGAGTTACTGCCTTACAGCACCAGAGACACCGGTTCGATCCTAACCATGGATGCTGTCTCCCCCTAACCGCGTGGGTTTGCTCCAGATGCTCCAGTTTCCTCCCACACTCCGAAGACGTACAGGTTTGTCGGTTATTTTGACTTTGGTAAAAATTGTAAATTGTCACTAGTGTGTGTAGGATAGTGATAGTGTTCGGGGATCTCTGGTCGATGCAGGCTCGGGCCTGTTTCCATGCTGTACCTCTAAACAAAATTAAACTAAACTGATTAATATGCTGAAGATAGACACAAAATGGTGGAGTAACTCAGCGGGAGAGGCAGCATCTCTGAAGGAACAAGACCCTTCTTCAGACCAGAAACATCGCCCATTCCCTCTCTCTCCAGAGATGCTGCCTGTCCCACTGCGTTACTGCACCATTTTGTGTAAACCAGCACCCGCAGTTCCTTCCTACACTACAAGATTGTATTGGCTTTGTTGCTACAATCAATGGCAAAGACAAAGGATTGAACACAGTGGCTATCTTAGATAACTGATGTGATTGGGTATGTCAGTGAATGCTCTCTTGAACTTCCATAGATGTTCGGTAGAGAGCCTATCGACTCACGGCCTGGTTCACCAACTCAAACAAAGAAGTCTACAAAAAGTGGTCAACACTGCCCAGTCCATCACAGGTACTGACCTCCCCATCGTCAAAGGGATCTTACAGGAGTCACTGCCTCAAAAAGGCAGCCAGCATCATCAGAGACCCACACCATCCTGGCCACACTCTCATTTCACCCCTGCCATCGGGAAGAAGGTACAAGAGCCTGAAAGGTCTAACGTCCAGGTTCACGAGCAGCTTCGTCCCTACAGCCATCAGGCTTTTGCAACAACCTCCAAATAGGCTCCAAACTACATAGACTTGGGGAAGATTATTTCTGACTTTGCACCACTATTGTACATTTATTGGGAGTTTTTTTAATATAAACTTCACGTTTTTTCTTTGCTGAGCGTTTACAGAATAATATGTTTACATAGGTAGGCAAAATTGCTGGAGAAACTCAGCGGGTGAGGTAGCATCTACGGAGTGAAGGAAATAGGCAACGTTTCGGGTCGAAACCCTTCTTCAGTGGTGAATCTCTGGAACTCTCTGCCACAGAGGGTAGTTGAGGCCAGTTCATTGGCTATATTTAAGAGGGAGTTAGATGTGGCCCTTGTGGCTAAGGGGATCAGAGGGTATGGAGAGAAGGCAGGGATGGGATACTGAGTTGGATGATCAGCCATGATCATATTGAATGGCGGTGCAGACTCGAAGGGCCGAATGGCCTACTCCTGCACCTAATTTCTATGTTTCAGACATACCTGTGTTGATGCCGCAAGTAAGAATTTCATTGTTCTGTTTCGGGACATATAACAATAAAACACTCACGACTCTCTCGAACTAAAGAAACCAGCCTGGTTGCAAATGATACATCGGTTTCAATGTGGATGATGTTCTGAATCAGACCAAAGCTATTGCTAAAATTACATGTGTTGTTCGAGTCTCCCCACCCAAGGGGAAGTCAGCACTTTGAGTGCAGCAAAGGTTTACCACAGCGATGTGTGCAGGGAGGAAGTGCAGATGCTGGTTTACACCAAAGAATGGACGCAAAATGCTGGAGTAACTCAGCGGGACAGCCAACACATCAGGAGAGATGGAATTGGTGACGTTTCGGGTCGAGACCCTTCTTCAGACTGTAGAAGGTTCCCGGCGCGGAATGTCACCCATTCCCTTCTCTCCGGAGATGCTGCCTGTCCCGCTGAGTTACTCCAGCATATTGTGTTTGCCATAGCAATACCTGGGAAAGCACAAGGGGCAACTTTTTAAGTCGGTTAAGCAATCAAGAAACGACACCCTCACCAATGTAGAAGGATTAAGGAGCGATCTCAGTAGAACATAAAGAATACCGTGCTGTATCTCTAAACTAAACTAAACTAAGGCACGCCCTTCAGCCCAACTAATGTTGAGGCACGTCCTTCAGCCCAACTCATCTTTTCCAACCAAGTTTACTTGAGATACCCACAAAGTGCTGGAGTAACTCAATGGGTCAGGCAGCATCTCTGGAGAAAAAGGATGGGAGAAGTATTGGGTCAGGACTCTTCAGGACTACAAACACCACCACAGCAGCCAAGAAGGCCCAGCAGCGACTCTACTTTCTGAGGATCCTCAGGAAAAACAACCTGGAGGAGAAGCTGCTGGTGTCCTTCTACCGCTGCTCCATCGAGAGTGTGCTGGTGTACTGTATAACCACATGGTATGCCAGCTGCTCTGCAGCGGACAGGAGAGCCCTTCAAAGGGTCATCAACACCGCACAAAAAAATCACTGGCTGCCCACCGCCCTCCCTGAAGGACATCTTCAACTCTCGCTGCCTTGGCAGGGCAGCCAATATCCTGAAGGACCCTTCCCACCCTGGACACAACCTGTTCCACCTGCTGCCCTCTGGCAGACGGTACAGGTCTTTCAAAACTCGTTCAAACAGACTCAGAGACAGCTTCTACCCCATAGCCATACGTGAACTTAACAATGCAAAATAAGAAATAACACTCACATTCAACTGAATGGCTCTACCTCAGCTGCTATTGTTATTTATCTGTAATTTTTTTTTATATGTATATATTTTTACCTTTTCTTATATATTTAAAATTGCTCTTGTGAATCGCACCGTGGGATTGACTTTTAAATGTTGTTGTACCATGTGCAATGACAATAAAGAGATTCATCATTCTTCGGTTGAGTTTAGAGATACAGTGTGGAATGGGGCCATTCGGCCCATCAAGTCCGCACCGACCAGCGATCCCCGCACACTAACACTATCCTACACACACTCGGGACAATTTACAATTTCACCAAGCCAATTAGTCTACAGACCTGTACGTCTTAGAAGTGTGGGAGGAAACCGGGGCACCCTGAGAAAACCCACGCAGGTCACGGGGAGAACGTGCAAACTTGGAGTTTGTACGTGGGGGATCTTATAGAAACATATAAAATTATAAAAGGACTGGACAGGCTAGATTCCGGAAAAATGCTCCCAATGTTGGGCGAGTCCAGAACCAGGGGCCACAGTCTTAGAATAAAGGGGAAGTCATTTAAGACTGAGGTGAGAAAAAAAACTTTTTCACCCAGAGAATTGTGAATTTATGGAATTCCCTGCCACAGAGGGCAGTGGAGGCCAAGTCACTGGATGGATTTAAGGGAGAGTTAGATAGAGCTCTAGGGGCTAGTGGAGTCAAGGGATATGGGGAGAAGGCAGGCACGGGTTATTGATAGGGGACGATCAGCCATGATCACAATGAATGGCGGTGCTGGCTCGAAGGGCCGAATGGCCTCCTCCTGCACCTGTTTTCTGTTTCCATACAAACAAGCACCCGTAATCAGGACCGAACGCTGTCAGGCAGCAACTCTACCGCTGCACCACCATTTTGTTTAGTTATTGTAGAGATTGTTTTGGCACGGGGTTAGGAAGCAAGCAATCGTTGAGTCACATCCTTAATAACAAGTTATATACTCTGGTTCTCTCTGGGATATCCGGTTTCCTCCCACACTCCAAAGACGTACAGGTTTGTAGGCCAAGTGGCTTGGTATAAATGTAAAACTGGCCTTGGTGTGTGTAGGATAGGGTTAGTGTGTGTGGTTGGCGCAAACTCGGTGGGCCGAAGGGCCTGTTTCTACGCTGTATCCCTAAACTAAACAAGAGAATTCTGACCCAGTACGTCACTCATCCTTTTTCTCCTGAGATGCTGTCTGACCCACTGAGTTCCTCCAGCACTTTGTGTGTCTCTCTAAACTAAACTTGTTTGTAGTCGAGGAGTTGGCATGAAGGATGTGACTCAACGATGCCTTCCTTCCTCCCCCGTGCCAACAAAAATGATCTGTGGAACAACTAAACAAAATGGGTGACACGGTGGCGCAGCGGTAGAGTTCCTGCCTGGGAGCGCAAGAATCCCGGGTTCGACCCCTGACCTCGGGTGCTGTCTGTATGGAGTTTGTACGTTCTCTCCCAGTGTCTCTAGGATCTCTGGTCTCCTCCCACACCAAAGACGTTGGGTTTGTAGGCTAATCGGCTAGGTAAAATTGTAAATTGTCCCTAGTGTGTATGTGTGGGATAGTGTTTGTGGGCCATCTCTAATGGATCTAGATGCGCTGTAGAAAGTATTCTGATGGGATGCATCTCAGCCTGGCATGACAACTGCTCTGCTTTAGACCTCCTGTTCCTGCAGAGAGTGGTGAACACATCATAGTCCCACCACAGCCTCATTATTTCCTTACATCCAGTCCTTCTTCGTAAGTGGGAAGCATTTTATCTGCTGCTTTTTATTGGCACGACTGTTTGGCAAATGAAATTCCTCGTATGTTGCAAAACATACCTGGCTGATAAAGTACGATGATGATCAGGATGTATCACAGCACGGTTTGGGAATGGCTCCAGCCAAGACCACCAGTGAATGCAGAGAGTTGTGGAAACAGCCCACACCGTCACACCAACCAACCTCCCTTCCATTGACTCCGTCAATAATTCACGCTGCCTCAGAAAGGCCAGCAGCATCATGAAGGACCAGTCTCACCCCGGTCACTCCCTCTTCTCCCCTCTCCCATCAGGCAAACATAGAAAATAGGTGCAGGAGTAGGCCATTCAGCCCTGCACCGCCATTCAATATGGTCATGGCTGATCATCCAACTCAGTATCCTGTACCTGCCTTCTCTCCATACCCCCTGATCCCTTTAGCCACAAGGGCCACAACTAACTCCCTCTTAAATATAGCCAATGAACTGGCCTCAACTACCTTCTGTGGCAGAGAATTCCACAGATTCGCCACTCTCTGTGTAAAAAAATGTTTTTCTCATCTCGGTCCTAAAAGATTTCCCCCTTATCCTTAAAACTGTGACCCCTTGTTCAGGCAAGAGGTACAGATGTGTGAAAACACACACCTCCAGATTCAGGGACAGTTTCTGAGCCACCCTGTCACCCACTAGGGTCTCTACCTGATTGGAGATCCTTGGATTATCTTTAACCGGGCTTTACTGGGGAAGGTTTGATCACATTGAATGGCGGTGCTGGTTCGAAGGGCCGAATGGCCTACTCCTGCATCTATTGTCTATTGTCCAGGACAAGGGGTCACAGCTTAAGGATAAGGGGGAAATCCTTTAAAACCGAGATGAGAAGAACTTTTTTCACACAGAGTGGTGAATCTCTGGAACTCTCTGCCACAGAGGGTAGTCGAGGCCAGTTCATTGGCTATATTTAAGAGGGAGTTAGATGTGGCCCTTGTGGCTAAGGGGATCAGAGGGTATGGAGAGAAGGCAGGTACGGGATACCGAGTTGGATGATCAGCCATGATCATATTGAATGGCGGTGGAGGCTCGAAGGGCCGAATGGCCTACTCCTGCAACTAATTTCTATGTTTCTAAGTTTCTATGTTTACTGAAATTCATCTTGCACTAAGCATTATACCCTTTTTCATGTTTCTGTGCACTCCGGACAGCTCGGTAGTAACCATGTAGGCGTTTCCACTGACTGGATAGCACGAAACAAAAATGTTTTTCATTGTGCCCTGGTACATGCGAATGAGGGAGACTAAACTGGATGGCATAGGTTTAGGATGAGAAGGAAAAGGCTTAAAAGGAATGCGAGGAGCAGTTTCTGTCGCTTTTAGGATAATGTGCGTGTGGAACAAGCTGCAAGATTAAGTGGTAGAGGCAGGCACAACGATAGCATTTAAAAGTCACATGGATGGGGAAGGTTTGATCACATTGAATGGCGGTGCTGGTTCGAAGGGCCGAATGGCCTAGTCCTGCATCTATTGTCTATTGTTTGGAGGGATATGGGCCAGTCCAAGTGGGACCTGGAAAGTTAGGAAACCTGGTGGCGCAGCGGTAGAGTTGCTGCCTTACAGCACCAGTGGCCTGGGTTCGATCCTGACTACGGGTGCTGTCTGTACGGAGTTGGTACCTTCCCCCCCCCCCCCCCCCCCCCCCCCTTCCCCCCCCCCCCCCCCCCCCCGACCATGTGAGTTACCTCCAGGAGCTCCAGGTTACTTCCACACTCCAAAAACATGCATGTTTATTGGCTAACTGGCTTCACCAAAATTGCCCCTCGTGTGTAGGTTAGAACGTGTGCGTGGGTGATCGCTGGTCGGCGTGGACTCATCGGCCGAGGGGCTTAAACCGTTGATGTATCTCTAAACTAAACTAAAGAAGGGTTCCGACCCGAATCATCGCCCATCCTGTTTCCGCAGAGATGTTCCCCGACCCGCTGAGTTACTCCAGCACCTTGTGTCTATCTAATCTACACTTGGGCGGAGAAAAGGAGTCAAGATGAAGGATGTGACTCAACGTTGTATTCCTTCCCCCGTGCCAAAAAAAAATCACTACAATAACTAAACAAAATGGACGCCACAGTGGCCTGACAGGGCCAGAGACCTAGGTTTAATCCTGATTACGGGTGCTGTCTATATGGAGTTTGTACGTTCTCCCCGTGACCTGCGTGGGGTTTCTCCGAGATCTCCGGTTTATTCCCACACTCCAAATACGCTCATATTTTGTCGGCCGATTGGCCTGGTAAAATTGTAAATTGCCCAGTTGCAGATAAGGATACAGAGGCAGAGAGATGAACTGCACAAAGCCAATAAAGTTCAAGTAAACAAAGCTGCTTTAATCGTCCATTATGTATCGTCCAGATAGAGACAGAACATAATGAAACACTAGTGTGTGCAGGATTGTGTTAGTCTGCGGTGATCGCTGGTCAGCACGGACTCGGTGGGCCGAAGGGTCTAATTCCACGCTGTATCTCTAAACTGTATTGTGTTGTACTTCCGGTGGCGCTGGTGTCAGCAGCCTCCACCTACAGCCCGGTATCTTTTTGTTTTTTTTGTTTCTTTAGTTATGTTGATGTGTGTTTTTTATGATTTTTTAAATGTCTTTATGTGGGGGAAGAGGGCACGGTGCGGGGAATACCGTCCTTCAGCCGCTTCCTGGTGAGGACGCGACTATTATTCGAGTCGCGTCCTCGCCCCCCCCCTCCCCCCACAGCGGCCTACCTACCTGGATTAGCGCGGCCTTTCCTGCCGGGATCGACCGGAGCTCCAGCAGCGGTGGGACAGCGCTGGAACATCGCGGGGCTGGCGATGCCTTACTGGGGATCGCCGTCTGGAGTCCGGAGTGCTGGACCTGCTGCACCGACATCCTGGAGCTGCGGTTTGCGGAGCTCCCAACGCGGGCGGCGCTGACTAACAACGCGGGGTCCTGTGACTCTGCCTGGCTCGACCTGCAGACTCAGGAGCTGCAGACTCCGGCAGCGGGAGGCGGCTGATCGGGAGGTCCGGGCCGCTGAGGAGGAGGATGTTCACCGTCGGGGATCGGCGTCGGCGTTCCACCAGCCCGGCGTGAGGGCCTGAACATCGGGCCACCCGGGGCGGCGACTGAGGGTGCTCGGAAGGACATCTGGGAAGATCGGAGGGGAGGCTGGCAGGACTATGGTGCCTTCCTCACCTTGGTGCCACTGTGTTGTGTTGTGTTGTGTCGTGGACTTTGTGTTTGTGCTTTTTTTTTAATTTCTATTTTATTTTTTTAATATGTTTTAATATTTATTATTTATTTATTTTTTATGATACTGACTGTCAAGGGAAATTCATTTCGTTGTCTCTAATTGAGACAATGACAATATATTTGAATACAATACAATACAACTGAAGGAGGGTTCGGACCCAATACGTCTGCCACCCTTTTTCTCCAGAGACGCTGCCTGATCCGCTGAGTGACTCCAGCGCTTTGTGTCTATCTCAACTAAACTTGGATGGAGTAGAGAAGTTGGGGTGAAGAGCGTGCCTCAACACTGTGCTCCTTTCCTTTCCCCGTGCCACTGAAACTAAGAGAGAAGCTGGCAAACATGGAAGCCACTGGTGCTGGGGTTTCTGAGAAGAGAGTGCCATTGTTGCCCAGAGCAACAAAACAAGACGGATGGCTTTTATATTGCATGTGGCAAGATAAATGTCGGTAATGTGCATTTTCAAGAGGTTTTTATTTGCAGTTTTTAATGAAACGTTTAACTGCTCCAGTAAGATTTGAACCAATGATCGCTGGATTGCAGTGACACAACCACTGCTGCAGAGCCAGCAAACTGCTGATTCAACAAACCCACGTCAACTCAAAATGAAATGGTTAGTTCGTACTAACCAACCTGATCTCCTGGTTGCTCAGAACTTCAACTCCCCCTCCTACTCCCTTTCTGTCCTGGGCCTCCTCCATTGCCAGACTGAGGCCCAGCGCAAATTGGAGGAACAGCACCTCATATTTCGCTTAGGTAGTTTACACCAAAGATCTTTGGTTTACACCCCAGCAGTGTGAACATTGTCTTCTCCAATTTCAGATAGTCCTAGCTTTCTCCCTCCTTCCCCTCCCCCCTTCCCAGCTCTCCCACAAAGCCTACTGTCTCCGCCTCTTCCTTTCTTTTTCCCCGCCTCCTCCCGACATCAGTCTGAAGAAGGGTCTCGACCCGAAACATCGCCTATTCCTTCTCTCCAGATGCTGCCTCACCCGCTGAGTTTTCCAGCTTTACATTCGATTTTTTCCAGCATCTGCAGTTCTTTCGTAAACGTCAACTCTAAATGAGCTCTGCTCAGGCTCAGCCACAAGCAGTATTCAAATAACCGAGTTATACAAAGCTTAGCTTCAGGCATTTAATGGTGGGAATGCCAGTCATATGCTGAATTGTTGGGTCTACACTCAGTGAACTTGAAATTAAATAGCATTCAAAACGTTGATAAAATTAGAACATGGAACAGCACAGAAGATAGACACAACATGCTGGGGGTACAGGCAGCATCTCTGGCGAAAAGGAACAGGTGACACAACCCTTCTTCAGACCTTGAAGAATACTTCACGTCCTGAAGAAGGGTTCCGATCCGAAACGTCGCCCATTCCTTTTCACGCAGAGATGCTGCCCGAGCCGCTGAGTTACTCCCGCATTTTGCATCCATCTTCGATATAAACCAGCATCAGCTGTTCCCACCAATGCATGGAAATTCACAGCACAGAAACAGTCCCTTCGGCCCACAAAATCTGTGTTGATGCCAATCTCTACAAACAAAGAACTGCAGATGCTGGTGAAAACACAACAAGATGTAAAGTGCTGGAGTAACTCAGCCGGGCGGGAATGACCCGCTGAATTACTCCAACACTTTGTGTCCTCTTGACACAAAAAGCCAATCTCCTCTGCCTGCATATGTTCCATACCCCCCCCCCCCCCCGCCATATCCATGTGCCCATCTAAAGCATATGTTTTGCAACATAGGAGAAATTTGATCTGCCATTAGCTCCTTGATGTTAGTCTGCAGGCCGCGGTTGGAGCGTCGATCCCAGGCAAGGGATCGGCTGCGATGGTAAGTCCACGCCCGGCGGTGGGGACTCAAAGTCAGTCCCGAGCGAGGCCGCCAGCTCCACGATGTTAGGCCGCAGAGCGACCGGAGATACGATCCGGAAAACAATCGCATCTCCGACAAGGTACGAGATTGAAAAGAAAATTCCACCAACCTCCACCCGCCCACCCCCCACATACAACAAACCAGAGAACATTAACACATACTTTTTAAACACACTAAAAATAACAAAAGAAAAAGATGAAAAGGACAGACAGACTGGAGGCGAGGCTGCCATCAAAGCACTACCTGGTGGAATACCAGTACTGTGAATGCTTCCACCAACACCCTTGGCACTGCATTCCAGGCACCCACTGGTTTAGTTTAGTTTATTATGACGTGTACCAAGGTAGTGAACTAAATTAGTACTCTCTTTGTAAAATAACTTGCCCCCACATCTCCTTTCAACATTGCCACTCTTAACTCCTAGACTTCACGGACATCATGGAAGGATATATATATTTTTTAGTTTTAGTTTTAGAGGTACAGCACGGAAACAGGCCCTTCGGCCCACCTAGTCCGCACCGCCCAGCGATCCCCGCATATTAATACTATGCTACGCACACGAGGTAAGCTTTTACATTCACACCAAGCCAATTAACCTACAAACATGTACGTCTTTGGAGAGTGGGAGGAAACCAAAGATCTCGCGAGAGATCACGGGGAGAACGTACAAACTCGGTACAGACAGCGCCCGTAGTCAGGATCGAACCCGGATCTCTGGCGCTGTAAGGCAGCAACTCCAACGCTGCCCTTGTATGTAACGGGAGCACAACATCAACACAAGGTGAGAAAAGGAGGATTGATTGAAACGGGTTATGGGGAGAAGGGAGGAGAATGGGGTTGGATAGATCAGCCATGGTTGGATGGCAGCGTAGACTTGGTGGGCCGAATCTCCTAATTCTGCTCCAATCATCTATGATCTTATGATGAATGGAACACACACGACTTTCCCCTTGCAACCGCAGGAGATGCAACCCCAGACCCTGTACCTCCTCCCTCGTCTCCATCCAGGAGATACAGTGGTACTCTCACACCTCCTCTAACCTCATCTAGTGCATCCGGTGTTCCCGATGTGGCCTCCTGTACATCAGGGAAACCAAACATTGATTCGGCGACCATTTCGTCGGACACTTGCACTCGGTCCGACGAGACCTGCTGGGGCTCCCAGTCACTAACCACTCCCCTTCCCCATGCTGACCTTCCCGACCTGGGCCTCCTCCATTGTCAGAATTAGCGACGGGGTCTGCATCTTTTATAAACGTTCAAAAAAATAAACTTTATGTTTCATGTCTATGTGTGTAGGATAGTATAGATATATATAGATATATATAGATATATATAGATAGAGATAGATAGAGATAGATAGAGATAGATAGAGATAGATAGAGATAGATATATATATATATCCTGCCATGAATAAAAATACATACAAAACAAAACTCGTAAAAAGATTTTAAATATCTTAGTACATTCAATGAACTGGTTATACCCAAACAGAGAACTAGAAATTAGGTGCAGGAGGCAGAGAGTTCTTCGAGCCTTCACCGCCATTCAATATGATCATGGCTGATCATCCAACTCAGTATCCCGTACCTGCCTCTCTCCATACCCCCTGATCCCCTTAGCCACAAGGGCCACATCTAACTCCCTCTTAAATATAGCCAATGAACTGGCCTCAACTACCCCCTGGCAGAGAGTTCCAGAGATTAAGTTCTTCTCAAGTGTTGGAGTTATCCTTAAGCTTAAGTGCAGGTCAGGCAGCATCTCTGGAGAACATGACTAGGTGACATTCTGGGTCTGTACCCTTTCTATGTTTCTATGAAATGGCACCCGATCATCGGTTCACGAGTTGGATGGGGCGCCGGACTTTGCACGTGACGCCGCGCGGCCCGGGCCAAAACTCCTCAGCTGGCCCGCCGGCTGGGCTTTGTGTACAGTCCAGCACCCCGGGCCAACTCATCATTCACCCAGCTACCGCCGAGTCGGTCCACGAATTGCCGTCGGGAACTTGTCCCGTATTTTGACCATTTTGTCCCTTATTTGGGAGTGGGAAAGTTGCCGGACCTACCCCAGTGTGATATCCCTTCCCTAGTTTAAAGGGCGTCCCCCAATGCTCTCAGCCCCTCAATATCCAACAGCAGATGAACCTTGGACTGTGGGTCCTTGTCTGCCACTTTGCAGCCAGTACTTCATATACCTGGGTGTGCATATCTCTGAAGATCAATCCTGGACCCATCACTCTGATGCAATCATAAAGAAATCCCATCAATATCTCTACTTCCTTAGAAGATTGAAGAGATTTGGTCCGTCAACGAAGATACATTAGAGATACAGCGCAGAAACCGAGTCCTCGCCAGTCAGCGAGCGCCCCACACACTAGCACTATCCTACACACTAGGGACAATTTTAAATCTCACCAGAGTCAATTAACCTACAAGCCTGTGCAACTTTGTGGAGTGTGGGAGGAAACCCAAGCGGTCATGGGGAGAACGTGCAAACTCCGTACAGACAGCACCCGTCATCAGGATCGAACCTGGGACTCCGGCAGCAACTCTACCGCTGCGCCACTGTACTTTCTTGAACATCGAAACATAGAAAATAGGTGCAGGAGGAACCATTCGGCCCTTCGAGCCAGCGCCGCCATTCATTGTGATCATGGCTGATCGTCCACAATCAATAACCCGTGCCTGCCTTCTACCCATATCCTTCGACTCCACTAGCCCCTAGAGCTCTATCTAGCTCTCTCTTAAATCCATCCAGTGACTTGGCCTCCACCGCCCTCTGTGGCAGGGAATTCCATAAATTCACAGCTCTCTGGGTGAAAAAGTTTTTTCTCACCTCAGTCTTAAATGACCTCCCCTTTATTCTAAGACTGTGTGGCCCCTGGTTCTGGACTCGCCCAACATTGGGAACATTTTTCCTGCATCAAGCTTGTCCAGTCCTTTTATAATTGTATATGTTTCAATAAGATAGCCCCCTCATCCTTCTAAACTTCTACAGTGTACAGCAAAGAGTATATTGGCCGGTTGAATCACTGGCCTGGTTCGGCAACTCGAATTCCCAGGGGTGAAGAAGACCGCCGCTGCCCAGTCCATCACTCCCCACCATCAAAGTGATTTACAGGGGTCACTGCCTCAAAGTGGCAGCCAGCATCATCAGAGACCCACACCACCCTGGCCACACACTCATTTCACTCCTGCCATCGAGAAGAAGGTACAGGAGCCTGAAAACTGTAACATCCAGCTTCAAGAACAGCTTCTTCCCTGCAGCCATCAGGCTATTAAACACTGCAACCTCCAAAAAAAGCTCCAAACTACATAGATTTTGTCAGAACTTTACATCAGTCTGTTTCTGTTGATTGATTCTTGTTTAGTAACATTATCAAAGGCTACGGGGAGAAGGAAGGAGAATGGGATTGAGAGGGAAAGGATAGGGGTGGACTCGATGAGCCGAATGGCCTAATTCTGCTCCTATGACCTGTGAAACGTGGTTTATTTTAATAAGTCAAGTCAAGTCACTTTTATTTCTATAGCACATTTAAAAAACAACTCTCCTTGGCCAAAGTGCTTTACATTGGTGGAGGCACTAACGTTATACAACAGTGGTTCTTAGATTAAGTACATACATAAATACTCACTTTTAAACTGGACTTTGTTTGCTGTTGTTGTACTCGCTAGAATTTAGAAGATTGAGGGGGGAATCTTATAGAAACTTACAAAATTCTTAAGGGGTTGGACAGGCTAGATGCAGGAAGATTGTTCCTGATGCTGGGGAAGTCCAGAACAAGAAGTCAAAGTTTGAGGTACACAAAAATGCTGGAGAAACTCAGCGGGTGCAGCAGCATCTATGGAGCGAAGGAAATAGGCAATGTTTCGTCCCGAAACGTTGCCTATTTCCTTCGTTCCATAGATGCTGCTGCACCCGTTGAGTTTCTCCAGCATTTTTGGTGTACCTTCGATTTTCCAGCATCTGCAGTTCTTTCTTAAACTGTTAGTCACAGTTTAATCACAAGGGGGAAAGTCTTTTAGGACTGAGTTGAGAAAAACATTTTTCACACAGAGTGATGAATCTGTGGAATTCTCTCCCACAGAAGATAGTTGAGGCCAGTTCATTGGCTATATTTAAGAGGGAGCTACATGTGGCCCTTGTGGCTAAACGGATCAGGGGGTATGGAGAGAAGGCAGGTACAACAGGATACGGAGTTGGATGATCAGCCATGATCATATTGAATGGCGGTGCAGGCTCGAAGGGCCAAATGGCCTACTCCTGCAACTATTTTCTATGTTTTTATGTAGTTGAGGCCAGTTCATTGGCTACATTTAAGAGGGAGTTACATGTGGCCCTTGTGGCTAAAGGGATCAGGGGGTATGGAGGAAGGCAGGTACAAGAGGATACTGAGTTGGATGATCAGCCATGATCATATTGAATGGCGGTGCAGGCTCGAAGGGCCGAATGGCCTACTCCTGCACCTATTTTCTATGTTACTATGTTTATTGTGGGTGGGGTTTTACAGTGTACTATGTTTACAGTATCTGTGGAGCTTCTGGAAGCTAAGGGCCGAATGGCCTACTCCTGCACCTATTTTCTATGTTACTATGTTTATTGTGGGTGGGGTTTTACAGTGTACTATGTTTACAGTATCTGTGGAGCTTCTGGAAGCAAACATTTCATTGTTCAGTTTCGGGATATACATGACAAATAAAATCTCGACTCTCGAAGTAATGTTTGCTGTAATACAACTTAATGAGGCATTTCTGTGGTGCAATAAATAAGGGTGAAAACATGTTCAGAGAAGCTCCTTCACTAACTAGTGCTCCAAGCCGTTGCTTTTATTAGAGGAGATCCACTCACACACACATGCTCCACAAAAGGCAAGTCACAAACCATCACAAAGAGATCGAAGACAACTCTTAGAAGTCGCTGCTGGTGCGTTCCAGCAACTACTCCGCCACCGCCCTTAGTTGCAACCGGCGCAAGTAATTCAAAAAACACCTTTTTCAGATGAAGGTATTTAGAAAATCACGTCCACCCAGTCACGGCCGCTCAGGAGTTTTAGTTGAGAGGCCTTTTTTTTTTAAAGAACAAAAAAAAAGCACTTAGAAAGAGCTGCTTGAAAAAAAAAAGTTTTAACGCTCCAAGATTTGTTTTAAAAACCTCATTAACACTCACAAACTAACACTATATATATATATATTTTTTTTTTTAAACTAACAATTCTTACCTTTGGTCCTAACGAAGATAATCGCCAGCCCGAGGAATAAGATACTTCTTACACGCGACATCGTTTATTGAAAAAGTTTGCTCCGAGTTTACAAAAGAAAGTTTTCGCTCTTTCGGGTCGGCGACTTTAAAATTGTTCCCTTCAATCAAAAGGCACGAATGCAGCCAAGCTAGGCAGGAAAAACTTTTTTTTTTCTTCCCCCGAACAAAAAACAGCGAAATATAGAGCGATTTGGTCGTGCCCGCCGACTGCAGACTGCATAGACTTGTAACACAGACAGACTGCCTCGCTGAAAGCAAAGATCCTGCTCTGCCTATAGGATCTTTGGCTGAAAGTGAGTGAGGGTGTGTGTGTGTGTGTGAGTCACCGTCTCATGTCATTCTCTTTCACTGACAGCTCTGTTTTCCAATAGTTGCATCTGGCCTGGCCAATCGCCCTGTGTTCTCTGGGGCGCTGGCTGGCATAAGAGGCAGGGTTTCACCACATGAGGTTTCTGCAGTCCCCGCAAACCGACCCCACCCTCTCTCCACCCATCATCAAACAAGCCAACCTCTCTCCCCCCCCTCTCTTGACACAAAAATGCTGCATGGCATGTGGCTTTCATAGCAAGACAAGCCAGGTTCTACTGCTACTCTTGGTGAGACCCCCCCGTACAGTTTTGGTCTCCTCTGAGGAAGGACATTATTGCCAGGGAGTGCAGAGAAGGTTCACCAGACTGAATGTCAGGCTGCTTATGAAGAAAGACTCAGTTGGTTTATACTCTCTAGAGTTTAGGAGATTGAGAGGGGATCAGAAACTTACAAAATTCTTGAAGGCTAATGCAGAGAATGTTGGGGGGCGTCACGTTTAAGGGGGAAATCCTTTTGAGACCAGAGATGAATCTCTTCTCTGCCACAGAGGGTAGTTCAATGCTGCCAAGGGGATCTGCAGGTACGGGCTGAGTTATTCCAGCATGATTTTTTGCAGGCTCAAAGGGCCGTCTATTTCAGCATATTAGACAATGGCCGAATGGGTGCAGGAGTAGGCCATGTCAATGCTGCCCTTCAATCATCATCTTCAATCAATAGGTGCAGGAGTAGGCCATCAATCAACAATCAATTATTGTCATTCAGAATTACATCAATAAATGAAATTCTGAATGAAATTTCGTTGCATCTGATGGCTCGGAGGGAAGAAGCTGTTGCAAAACCTGGACATTCTGCTCCTTATACTACGATACCTTTTGCCCGAGGCAGAACCGCCATTCAATGTGATCATGGCTGATCATCCCCAATCAGTACCCAGATCCTGCCTTCTCCCCATATCCCCTGACTCCGCTATTTTTAAGAGCCCTGTCTAGCTCTCTCTTGAAAGCGTTGAAATATTAGTTTTGTATAATTTAGTTCAGAGATTCAGCATGGAAACAGGCCCTTCAGCCCACCGAATCCAGGTCGACCAGAAATCCCCGAACACTATCACTATCCTACACACACTAGTGACAATTTACAATTTTTACCTAAGCCAAATTAACCTACAAACCTGTACGTCTTTGCAGTGTGGGAGGAAACCGGAGCACCCGGAGAAAACCCACGTGGTTTGGGGGAGACAGCATCCATGGTTAGGATTGAACCAGTGTCTCTGGCGCTGTAAGGCAGTAACTCTACCACTGCGCCACTGTGCAGCCCAGTGTTGCTGACCTTAGCTCCTCAGCCTCTTAGACCTGGGTTCAATACAGACTACGGGTGCTGTCTGTACGGAGTTTGTACGTTCTCCCCGTGACGTGCGTGGGTTTTCTCCAGGTGCTCCGGTTTCCTCCCACACTCCAAAGCCGTACAGGTTTGTAGGTTAATTTGACTTCGGTAAAAATTGTAAATTGTCCCTAGTGTGTATAGGATAGTGATAGTGTTCAGGGATCTCTGGTCAATGCAGATTCAGTTGGCTGAGGGGCCTGTTTCCAAGCTGAATCTCTAAACTAAACTAAAATCAACTAAACAGCAGGGGAGAGGGAGGTATACATAGATAATGAAGTGTAAGGTGGGAAAACAGGACAAAGGGAATGGAGTCCAAGAAAAATGTAGAATGGATCTTGGTTCGCTGGGAGAAGATCACAACAAAGCAAATAGAGATAGAATGTAGTCGGAGACAGTAAGACTGGTGGGAGAACTGGGAATGGGGAGGGGATGGAGAGAGAGGGAAAGCAAGGGCTACTTGAAATGAGAGAAGTCAATGTTCATACCGCTGGGGTGTAAGCTGCCCAAGAAAACCTCCCTTCTACTGACTCCAGCAACACTTCACGTTGGCTTGGATCAGGGGGCAGAGCCACAGAATACAAGGACGTACCTTTAGAAAGGAGACAAGGAGGAATTTTCGATAGTCAGAGGGAGGTGAATCTGTGGATTTCATTGCCACAGACAGTGTGGAGGCCAAGTCGCTGGATGGTTTTAAGGTGGAGATGGATAGATTCCTGATTAATACGGGTGTGAGGAGTTATGGGGAGAGGACTGGAGAATGGGGTTAAGAGGGAAAAATAGGCCAGCCATGATTGAATGGTGGAGTAGACTTGGTGGGCTGAATGGCCTCATTCTGCACCTATCATTTTTATAAATTCCCATCCAATCCAATCTGTAAAATAGGAATGAGAGAAACAAACAACTGCAGATACCAGTTCACAGGAGCATAATTAGGCCATTCGGCCCATCAAGTCTTCTCTGCCATTCAATCATGACTGATCTATCTTTTCCTAGGCCAGAACAAAGTAGGGCCAGCAGCAGATGACCAAGGAAGGGTGGAGCCCATAATGGTTCATTGTTGGCTGGGGACGAAGGGATACCAGTTGCTAAACTTGTCCCACGCAACTTCTTTACGTTTCGCCCCTCTCACCTTAAAGCAAGTCCCTCGCCTCCACGACAAAAGCTTTTCGAGGAAAGACATTCTTGCCATAGAGGGAGTACAGAGCAGGTTCACCAGACTGATTCCTGGGATGGCAAGACTTTCATATGAAGAAAGACTGGATAGACTCGGCTTGTACTCGCTAGAATTTAGAAGATTGAGGGGGGATCTTATAGAAACTTCCAAAATTCCTAAAGGGTTGGACAGGCTAGATGCAGGAAGATTGTTCCTGATGTTGGGGATGTCCAGAACAAGGGGTCACAGTTTAAGGATAAGGGGGAAATCTTTTAGGACCGAGATGAGAAAAAAAACATTTTTCACACAGAGAGTGGTGAATCTGTGGAATTCTCTGCCACAGAAGGTAGTTGAGGCCAGTTCATTGGCTATATTTAAGAGGGAGTTAGATGTGGCCCTTGTGGCTAAAGGGATCAGGGGGTATGGAGAGAAGGCAGGTACCCTTGTGGCTAAAGGGATCAGGGGGTATGGAGAGAAGGCAGGTACAGGATACCGAGTTGGATGATCAGCCATGATCATATTGAAGGGCCGAATGGCCTACTCCTGCACCTATTTTCTATGTTTCTGTGTACCTCGGTGCACGTGACAATAAACTAAACTAAACTGAACACCTCACCCATCCTACTCCGCCTTACTAATTCTACAGTTTATTTGCACTATTTATGGTATGGTTACTGAGCATAAGTTTAATTTAATTTAGTTTAGAGACACAGTGCGGAAACAGGCCCTTCGGCCCACCGAGTCCGCACCGACCAGCGATCCCCGCACATTAACACCACACAACACACACTAGGGATGGTTTTACATTTACTCCAAGCCAATTAACCAACAAATCTGTACGTCTTTGGAGTGTGGGAGGGAAACGAAGATCTAGGAGTTCTTGGAGGAATTCCAGGGAGAACGTGCAAACTCCGTATAGACATGTATGCGCAGTCAGGATCAAACCCGGGTTTCTGGCGCTGCAAGGCAGTAGGTCCACCACTGCATCACCGTGCGGCCCCAACTGATGATTTTTTTTGTATTATGGATTATTTTGGATTATTGCCCATTTATTTGTTTTATTGAGGCCTCAAAATATGCCCATAAAACTACAGCCAGTAGGAATGTCTTTGTTCCAGTCCCAGTATATTTGATAAGAGTCTTGTCCTTTGCACCATAAAATTAATAATTATCAAAGATCCATCAACAGACATAAAATTAAGAATTGGCCACGAGGGGACTGAAAGGAACCCTTCGACAGTAACTTTGATAGGAAAGGTATGGACCAAACGCAGGCAAATGAGACTGGCCTAGAAGGGGCATTTCGGTAGGCATGGATGAGTTCTCTCCTTTTCTCTCATTCAACCATATTCCTTAGGTGCTGGAGTAGGCCATTCACACTTCTTCGAGCCTGCACCGCCATTCCTATGATCATGGGTAAGATCATCCAAGGCAGTATTATTATCTGCCTGGTCTCCATAGGAGAAGGGGAGGTGCTTCGAGACAAGGGCCACATCTAACTCCATCTTAAATATAGCCAATGAACTGGCCTCAACTACCCTCTGTGCAGAGAGTTCCAGAGATTCACCACTCTCTGTGTGAAAAAAGTTCTTCTCATCTCGGTTTTAAAGAATTTCCCCCTTATCCTTAAGCTGTGACCCCTTGTCCTGGACTTCCCCAACATCAGGAGCAATCTTCCTGCATCTAGCCTGTGCAACCCCTTAAGAATTTTGTAAGATCCCCTCTCAATCTCCTAAATTCTAGAGAGTATAAACCAAGTCTATCCAGTCTTTCTTCATAAGACAGTCCTGACATCCCAGGAATCAGTCTGGTGAACCTTCTCTGCACTCCCTCTATGGCAATAATGTCCTTCCTCAGATTTGGAGACCAAACCTGTATGCAATACTCCAGGTGTGGTCACACCAAGACCCTGTACAACTGCAGTAGAAACTCCCTGCTCCTATACTCAAATCCTTTTGCTATGAAAGCTAACATACCATTCGCTTTCTTCACTGCCTGCTGCACCTGCATGCCTACTTTCAATGACTGGTGTACCATGACACCCAGGTCTCGCTGCATCTCCCCTTTTCCTAGTCGGCCACCATTCAGATAATAGTCTGCTTTCCTGTTTTTGCCCACAAAATGGATAACCTCACATTTATCCACATTATACTGCATCTGCCAAACATTTTCCCACTCACCCAGCCTATCCAAGTCACCTTGCAGTCTCCTAGCATCCTCCTCACAGCTAACACTGCCCTCCAGCTTAATGTCATCCGCAAACTTGGAGATATTGCCTTCAATTCCCTCATCAAGATCATTAATATATATTGTAAATAGCTGGGGTCCCAGCACTGAGCCTTGCGGTACCCTGCCCGCCATTGCCCGCCATTGTGAAAAGGACCCGTTTACTCCTACTCTTTGCTTCCTGTTTGCCAGCCAGTTCTCTATCCACATCAATACTGAGCCCCCAATGCCGTGTGCTTTAAGTTTGTATACTAATCTCTTATGTGGGACCTTGTCGAAAGCCATCTGGAAGTCCAGATACACCACATCCACTGGTTCTCCCCTATCCACGCTACTAGTTACATCCTCGAAAAATTCAATAAGATTCGTCAGACATGATTTACCTTTCGTAAATCCATGCTGACTTTGTCCAATGATTTCACCACTTTCCAAATGTGCTGCTATCCCATCTTTAATAACTGATTCTAGCAGTTTCCCCACTACCGATGTTAGACTAACTGGTCTGTAATTCCCCATTTTCTCTCCCCCTCCCTTCTTAAAAAGTGGGATTACGTTTGCTACCCGCCAATCCTCAGGAACCCTCATGGGGAAAAAGCAGGAATGGGGTACTGATTTTGGATGATCAGCCATGATAATATTGATTGGCTCAAAGGGCCGAATGTTCCTACATCTGCGTTTTAAAGGATTTCCCCTATGTTCTTAAGCTGTTTCATCTCTGTCCTGGACTGCCTATCATCGGGAACCTTTCTCTCATGTAGCCTGTCCAACCCCTTAAGAATTTTGTAAGTTTCTATAAGATCCCCTCTCATTCTCCTAAATTCTAGAGAGTATAAACCAAGTCTATCCAGTCTTTCTTCATAAGAAAGTCCTGACATCCCAGGTCCCGTCTGGTGAATGTTCTCCTGAGATTCCCCTGATGGCAATATTGTTCCAGCACTTTGTACGTGTTGTTTTTTTTTTGTAAACCAGCATCTGCAGTTCCTTGTATCCCCTATGTAAAAGGCATCGCAGGTTAAACTGGGGCGGCACAGTGACACAGAGGCCACTGTGGATTGTCCACGGAACGTGGGTGAATGCTCGGTGAATCTCTTAATACCAGAGACTACTAGCCCCTGTATTAATACTATCTTAATACAAGATCGTCGTGAATGGATGGTTTACAGTTAGCCCACGGTTGGTGGGGCAAAGGGGCTCGTTTCCAAGCTGTAATGACCACAATCTTATAACTTGTGTGGAAAGTCAAAGCAGGGGGTAGTACATGGTGCAGCGGTAGAGCTTACTGTCAACTCCAGCCTACTGTCTCCGCCTCTTCCTTTCGTTCCCCCCCCCCCCCCATCCCCCTCACATCAGTCTGAAGAAGGGTCTCGACATCGCCTACTCCTTTCCTCCATAGATGCTGCCTCACCCACTGAGTTTCTCCAGCATTATTTGTCCACCAGCGGTAGAGTTTCTGCCTTACAGCGCCAGAGACCCTCGTAGTCAAATCCTCTCCTCATCCACAAGATGTACAGGTTTATGGGTTAATTGGCTGTGGTACAAATTGTACATTGCACCTAGTGTGTTGGATAGTGTTATTGTACGGGAATGATCGCTGGCTGGTGTGGACTCGATGGGCTGAAGGGCCTGTTTTCCTACTGTATCTCTGCATACACTATGCAGTATCTCTAAAGACTAAAAGCGAGAGGGGGCGGGGTGGTGGAGCAGCGGTAGAGCTGCTGCCTTACAGCGCCAGAGGCCCGTGTTCGATCCTGACCTTGGCTGTTGTCTGTGCCGAGTTTGTACCATCTCCCCGTGACCCATGTGGGTTTTCTCCGGGTGTCATAAGGTTGTAAGGAATAGGAGTGGAATTAGCCCAATCAGCCCATCAAGTCTACTCACCCATTCCATATAACCATATAACCATATAACAATTACAGCACGGAAACAGGCCATCTCGGCCCTACAAGTCCGTGCCGAACAAATTTTTTTCCCCTTAGTCCCACCTGCCTGCACTCATACCATAACCCTCCATTCCCTTCTCATCCATATGCCTATCCAATTTATTTTTAAATGATACCAATGAACCTGCCTCCACCACTTCCACTGGGAGCTCATTCCACACAGCTACCACTCTCTGCGTAAAGAAGTTCCCCCTCATATTACCCCTAAACTTCTGTCCCTTAATTCTGAAGTCATGTCCTCTTGTTTGAATCTTCCCTATTCTCAAAGGGAAAAGCTTGTCCACATCAACTCTGTCTATCCCTCTCATCATTTTAAAGACCTCTATCAGGTCCCCCCTTAACCTTCAGCGCTCCAGAGAATAAAGACCTAACTTATTCAACTTTTTCAATCATGGCTGATCTGTTTCTCCCTCCTAGCCCCATTCTCCTGCCTTCTCCCCATAATCTCTGACCACCCGCACTAATCAAGAATCTATCTATCTCTGCCATAAAAATACTTGGCCCACACAATGAATTCCACAGATTCACCACCCTCTGACTAAAGAAATTTCTCCTCATCTCCATCCTAAAAGAATGCCCTTTAATTCCGTTGCACCGGTTTGCTCCAACACACCCAAAGACATGCAGGTTCCATTCGCGGGTCTGGGCAGCGGGCAGTCGACGGTCGCACAAGGGGTCAGCTGCCTGCCCCTATTCCGGGGTTACGTCCGTGTACGCGTGTCCCTGGAGAGGGAACACGCGGTGTCCACGGGGACTGTAGAGGCCGTCCGTGAACACTGGTCACAGATTCAGATTCAGATTCCGATTCAATTTTAATTGTCATTGTCAGTGTACAGTACAGAGACAACAAAATGCATTTAGCATCTCCCTTGAAGAGCGACATAGCAAACGATTTGAATAAAAAATAATAAGTGTCCGGGGGGGGGGGTGGTGATTGGCAGTCACCGAGGTACGTTGTTTAGTAGAGTGACAGCCGCCGGGAAGAAGCTGTTCCTCGACCTGCTGGTTCGGCAACGGAGAGACCTGTAGCGCCTCCCAGATGGTAGGAGGGTAAACAGTCCATGGTTGGGGTGAGAGCAGTCCTTGGCGATGCTGAGCGCCCTCCGCAGACAGCGCTTGCTTTGGACAGACTCAATGGAGGGGAGCGTGGAACCGGTGATGCGTTGGGCAATTTTCACCACCCTCTGCAATGCCTTCCAGTCGGAGACAGAGCAGTTGCCATACCATACTGTGATGCAGTTGGTAAGGATGTTCTCGATGGTGCAGCGGTAGAAGTTCACCAGGATCTGAGGAGACAGATGGACCTTCTTCAGTCTCCTCAGGAAGAAGAGACGCTGATGAGCCTTCTTGATCAGAGTAGAGGTATTGTGGGTCCAAGAGAGGTCATCGGAGATGTTGACTCCCAGGAACCTGAAGCTAGAAACTTCCACCTCCGTCCCGTTAATGTGGATGGGGATGTGCGTGCCGCCTCTGGACTTCCTGAAGTCTACAATGAGCTCCTTGGTCTTCTTGGATAGCTCCTTGGTCTTCTTCTTCACAGCAGGAGGTCAATTGTATTATAGATAAGGATGGCGGGATTTTACAGAAGCAGTGTACAAAAGTGTAAACCGCAGCATATGACATAATAAATTTATTGTACAGCTTCAATTTTAATTTTTAGCTAAAGATGAGAAAGAAGAAAGGAGAAAAAGCAAGAGAGAGAGAAAGTAAATGTGGAAGAATAGAAGTTGTGTTGCAGCATACTATCCTTTTACATAGAAACATAGAAAATAGTTGCTGGAGTAGGCCATTCGGCCCTTCGAGTCTGCACCGCCATTCAATATGATCATGGCTGATCATCCAACTCAGTATCCTGTACCTGCCTTCTCTCCATACCCCCTGATCCCCTTAGCCACAAGGGCCACATCTAACTCCCTCTTAAATATAGCCAATGAACTGTGGCCTCAACTACCTTCTGTGGCAGAGAATTCCAGAGATTCACCACTCTCTGTGTGAAAAAGGTTTTCCTCATCTCGGTCCTAAAAGATTTCCCCCTTATCCTTAAACTGTGACCCCCTTGTTCTGGACTTCCCCAACATCGGGAACAACCTTCCTGCATCAAGCCTGTCCAACCCCTTAAGAATTTTGTAAGTTTCTATAAGATCCCCCCTCAATCTTCCAAATTCTAGCGAGTACAAGCCGAGTCTATCCAGTCTTTCTTCATATGAAAGTTTAATGAATGGTTTAATGAATCAATGAATAGTATCCATGTCTTGACGATTTTTCAAAGACTTCGAAAATTGCTCTGCTTTTTCTGCTAAGACTAGTCTCATATTTTCAAGATGGCGGGATTTTAATTTGAATTCTTTTGTCTTTGTTTGTAAACTGCCGATACAGGCAGTTTTTTTTGATATGGACGATATACTACTTTGTATGTTGATTTGGTTTTTTGAATAAAGTATTTTTAAAGAGAAGAAGGGAAAAAAAAAGACATACAGGTTTGTAGGTTAATGGGCTTCAGTAAAAATTTTGAAATTGTCCCAAGTGTGTCAGATAGTGCTAGCGTACGGGGAGTCGGAGTGGACTCGATGGGCCGAAGGGCCTGTATCAGCGCTGTATCTCAAGTAAACCAGAAACAAACACATAGCACTCTTAATGGCTGCCCTCATGTCAGAGATATTAATAATTATCTCATTCATTGTGTTTATGACCTTGAATGTATCCTGTGCTTTATCAACGTACTGTTTGGTTTTCCAGGCGATTTATCAACCTACTGTTTGATTTTCCCAGTTCTTTCTAATACTTTACCAAGCTATATACTACCAATTGGACTCAATGAGATCAATCAATAACTCAATGCTCGCCATTCCCCTTTTGTTTTGCAGTTAGTTTAGTTTAGTTTAGCCTTAGAGATACGACGCAGAAACAAGCCCTTCGGCCCACCGAGTCTGCACCAACCAGCGATCCCCACACATGATCACGGTGGCGCAGCGGTAGAGTTGCTGCCTTACAGCAAAATGCAGCGCCGGAGACCCGGGTTCGATCCCGACTACGGCCGCTTTCTGTACGGAGTTTTACGTTCTCCCCGTGACCTGCGTGGGTTTTCTCTGAGATCTTCGGTTTCCTCCCACATTCCAAAGACGTGCAGGTTTGTAGATGAATTGGCCTGATAAATGTAAAACAATTGTCCAGTATAAAGTTGTCCAACTTCCAGTATAGTCCCTGGTAGACACTTCGGAAGGTACATGGTACAAGGTACATGGTTATCGCTGTACTACACACACTAGTGTCAATTTACATGTACAACCGTCCAAGTAGCCTACAAACCTGCACGTCTTTGGAGTGTGGGAGGAAACCGGAGATCCCGGAAAAAACCCACGCAGGTCACGGGGAGAACGTCCAAACTCCTTACAGACAGCGCCCATAGTCGGGAACGAACCCGGGTCACTGGCACTGTGAGGCAGCAGCTCAGTGCCTCTGTGCTTACATGTTGCTATAGTACCTGCCTCAACTACTGCCTCTGGCAGCTCGTTCCATGCACCCACCACCTTCTGTGTGAAGGTCCCCAAACATTGAAAGGAAGAGCAGTAACCTGACAAATCACAGTAACTCTACCGCTGTGACACCGTGACGCCCAAGTCTCTCATATTGTAAAATCATCATTGTCATCGTCATCACTAGCGATTGCCGGCCGCTATGGCCGGTGGTTGCCGACCGGCCAGTGGTGTTACCTACACCGGAACGCTCAGGAAAGTTCAAAATCTCAGTTGCAGGGACCACGTCACCAGCGCCCAGCTCTACATAACACACAATACAATTTATTTGTCACTTGAACCTCATAGAGACTCAAATGAAATGTTGTTTCTGCAGTCATACGGAAACCGGAAGTGGCGGCGCTGGGAACGGCTGCGGCTCGCCTGCAGTCCGTTTGTCTTTTACTTTTTTGTGTTGTTTTTTTTCGTTTTGTCTAGTTATGTTTTGGGTTTTTAGGCTGTGTTTATGTGGGGAGGGGGGTGGGGGGTGAAACTGGGGCTGCTGTCACTCCCTTCGGGGGAATACGACCTTTTTGTCGTATCCCCCTTCTCTGCCTCCGTCTACGCCGAGGCCTAGTGGAGCTGGCGACCTCGGGACTCTGGAGGCAGCTGACAGGACTCGTCCTGGGCTCGCTCCCGGCCCAGCCCGGGATGCAACGGTGCTCCCGTGAGAGCGGCATGGTGAGGGGCTGGAGTGGCCCAGCCCAACGGCACTCCCGTCGGAGTGGCCCAGCCCGAAGGAGGAACGGCACTCCCGTCGGAGTGGCCCAGCCCGAGGGAGGAACGGCACTCCCGCTGGAGTGGCCCAGCCCGAGGGAGGAACGGCACTCACGCTGGAGAGGGCGATCCGGAGGGAGGAACGGTACTCACGTGAGGGCGATCCGGTCCGGTGGCTGGGACGACGTTCTGGCGGCGGTGTCCAGAGTCCTGGGTTCAGCCGCGGGCCGGCGGCTGCGTGTGCTGGACTGGAGGTGCGGCGGCTTCGACCACCCCGGGCCGCAGTGTTTGAACCGGCCCGTTCGCGGGGTTCGGTGAGCTGCGGGACTGTTTGTACCATCGCCCGGTGGGGAATTGCCTCAGCGCAGAGGGAGAGAAGAGGGAAGAGACTGCAGCCCTAAGATTTTTGCCTCCACCACAGTGAGGAGGTGTTTGGAGGACTCACTGTGGTGGATGTTAATTTGTGTTTATTGTTGTTTATTATTGTATTATTGTATGTATGACTGCAGGCACGAAATTTCGTTCAGACCGTAAGGTCTGAATGACAATAAAGGAATTCAATTCAATTCAATTCAAAACACACATGAAAAAAAAAGACCCAAGACACTACACAATTTACACAGACACAGATGGAAGGCAAAAAAACGTATCTCTCCCCTGCACTCCCCATTCCCCTCCCGATGTCAGAGTCAAAGCCCCCGGTGGGCGATGGCAATTGTCCCGCGGCCATTAACGCCGTGCCGGGTGATGCAAGGCCGCGCTCTGGGTCTTGCTGTTGGAGCCCCCGGCGGGCGCTAGCAAAGTCCCGCAGCCGTTCCAAGCTGCGCCGGGCGATGATGTAAGGCCCCGCTCCAGGTCATCCTCGACCCCGCTACTCGGGCGGGTGAAGTCGCCATTGCAGAAGCCCCGAAAAGCGGTCTCCCACCAGGGACCCGCGGGCTCCCGGTGTCACTGTCTGCCAGACCTGTGGTAAGCCTCTGAATCCCCGGGGTCGGGTCGCAGCAGCGCGCCACCACCGCTCCTCCCGCTCCGGACTCGGCCAGCTCCGCGATGGTGAGTAAGTCCGCAGGCTCTGTAACTGGAGCCCCAGGTCGTTCCTGCTGGAGGCCGCTCCATGTTGCAGCCCCAACGACAATGGAGACCAGACAAGGAAAAGTTCGAGTTCTCCGTGCAGGGGAAAGATTTCAAAAGTTTCTCACCCCACACCCCGCCCACACACACACACACACCCACACACACTCACACACCCAGACACACACACACACACACGCACACAGACTCAGACACACACGCACACACACACACAGACACACACACACACTGAGACACACACACACACACACACACACCATCAAAAAATAATAAAAACTACATTAAAACGGGACAAAAAATAACAAAAAGACAAACGGACTGCAGAGGCCGCTGTGACGTGAGTCGCGCCGCCCGCCGGAAGTAACGGGGGGATTCCACCTCTGACCGAGAAGATCAAGTGGAGAAGGGGGTGGCACGCTGGTCACTGCCACTGCCACCCAGAAATGACCAGCAAACAAGGTTGCACGGTGTAAACCCACTCATGGAAGCCGTGCGGGGGTCGGTGGGCCTGTTTCTGCGCTGTATCTCCAAACCAAACTAAAGACGAAGGTTGTAGACACAAAATGCTGGAGTAACCCAGCGGGACGGGCAGCGTCTCTGGACAGAAGGAACGGGTGACGTTTCGGGTCGAGACCCTTCTTCACACTTGAGGGCTATTTATGGACTACAGCAATCTCTGTGTCTTCTGCAGGAAACAGCTGATTGCACCCACATCAAACGTTAAAACCAAGCTAAGATTTCCAACAATGACACCATTCAGGTCAACATCTTATGAACACATCCTTTCATTCTCTCGATAAAACACCCACAGCTGGAAGCTTTTAAAACATCACTGTTGTTTCTCCGACACCATTTTATTCTACCGCCAAGCCTACTGTTGAAGATGCGTTAGAATGTTACATCTTCAAGTACTGTTCATTGTCTTGCTGAACGGACATTAAGTCAGGATCGAACCCGGGTCTCTGGCGCTGTAAGGCAGCAACTCTACCGCTGCACCACCATACCGCCCCTTCTCGCTTTTAGTCTTTAGAGATACAGCGTAGAGTATACAGAGATACAGTAGGAAAACAGGCCCTTCAGCCCATCGAGTCCACACCAACCAGCGATCATTCCCGTACAATAACACTATCCAACACAATGTACAATTTTTACCAAAGCCAATTAGCCCATAAACCTGTACATCGTGTGGATGAGGAGAGGATTTTACTACACGAATCAGAGCCCATAGCCTCAGAATAAAAATAAATACCTTTATGCCCCTGTCCCACTTAAAAACCTGCTCGGAAACCTCTGGAGACTTTGCGCCCCACCCACGGTTTCCGTGCGGTCCCCGGAGGTTGCAGGTGGTTGCCGGAGGTTGCAGGTAGTGGAAGCAGGTAGGGAGACTGACAAAAACCTCCGGGAACCGCACGGAAACCTTGGGTGGGGCTCAAAGTCTCCAGAGGTTTCCGTTCAGGTTTCCTAAGTGGGACAGGGGCATAAGAAAGCAAACGAGGAGGAATTTCTTTATTCAGAGGGTTTTAGTTTGTTTAGTTTAGTTTAGAGATACAGCATGGAAACAGGCCCTTCGGCCCATCGATCCGCTCCAACCAGCGATCCCCGCACATTAGCACTATCCTACACACACACTAGAGACAATTTTACGCATACACCAACCCAATTTACCTACAAACCTGTACGACTTTGGAGTGTGGGAGGAACTGAAGATCTCAGAGATAACCCACGTGGTCACGGGGAGAACGTGCAAACTCCGTAAAGACAGCATCCGTAGTCGGGATCGAACCCGGGTCTCCGGTGCTGCAGGCGCTGTAATGCAGTAACTCTACCGCTGTGCCATCGTGACCTCCTGCAGGAGCGTGGTGAATCTGTGGAATCCATTGCCATTGGAGATTGTGGAGGCCAAGTTATTGGTTGTTTTTAAAGAAGAGATTGACAGATTCTTGATTCATAAGGTTATCGGGAGAAGGCAGGAGATTGGGGTTGAGAGGGGAAAATGCATCAGCCACGATTCAATGGAGGAGTAGACTCGATGGGCTGAATGGCTTCATTCTGCTCTTATGACATTTGAAGTTGGTCGGCATGGACAAGGTGGGCCGAAGGGCCTGTTTCTGTGCTGTCGAGCTCTATGACTCTCTGACATCAGTGACACTCACTCGCTTGAAAGTCTGTACATTGATACCTGATGTTTAACGCCACCTATAGCTTGAAACATCTTCTCTGTTGCTCTGTTGACATATACGCCACCTACTCTGCTGAGCACTTCCAGTTTTTAATTTCACATTTCAGCAGCTGTGTTTATTTTTGTTTTCATTCACCGGCAGGTAATTATTTGGTCTGCAAACAAAGGATTTCCGACTTCACGGGAAATACCGCAAAGGGGAATATTCACGACTTGCAGCGGGCATAGTGGCGCACGGTGGCACAGCAACACAGCTGGTAGAGATGCTACCTTTACAATGCCAGAGACCCTGCCTCGATCCTCATCCCGCAGTTCTGCAGTTGTACAGAGCCTTAGTGAGACCACAACTGGAGTATTATCTGCAATTTTGGTCCCCTAATTTGAGGAAGGACGTTCTTGCTATTGAGGGAGTGCAGCGTAGGTTTACAAGGTTAATTCCCGGGATGGCAGGACTGTCATATGCTGAGAGAATGGAGCAGCTCGGCTTGTACACTCTGGAGTTTAGAAGGATGAGAGGGAATCTTATTGAAACATATAAGATTGTTAAGGGTTTGGACACGCTAGAGGCAGGAAACATGTTCCCGATGTTGGGGGAGTCCAGAACCAGGGGCCACAGTTTAAGAATAAGGAGTAAGCCATTTAGAACGGAGATGAGGAAACACTTTTTCTCACAGAGAGTGGTGAGTCTGTGGAATTCTCTGCCTCAGAGGGCGGTGGAGGCCGGTTCTCTGGATGCTTTCACGAGAGAGCTAGATAGGGCTCTTAAAAATAGTGGAGTCAGGAGATATTGGGAGAAGGCAGGAACGGGGTACTGATTGGGGATGATTAGCCATGATCACATTGAATGGCGGTGCCGGCTCGAAGGGCCGAATGGCCTACTCCTGCATCTATTGTCTATTGGGATTCCTGGGACAGTGTGGACTTGTGAACGAAGGAACTGCAGATGCTGGTTTAAATCGAAGATAGACGCAGAGTGCTGGAGTAACTCAGAGGGACATGCAGCATCTCTGGAGAGAAGGAATGGGTAGAAGGGTCTCGTCCAGAAACGCCACCCATTCCTTCTCTCCAGGGATGCTGCCTGTCAGGTTGAGTTACTCCAGCAGTTTGCGTCTACCTTCGACAGTGTGGACTTGATGGGCCAAAGGGCCTGTTTTCAAGCTGTTTCTCGTAACTCTAAGCAACCCAGCCACGTTATGGAGATATGAGGTCTAAAGAAGTGACCACAGCAATTATTTCCAGTATGTGACATTAGTATCATTATGCATTAGAGAGCACCAAGAGACTGCAGATGCGGAGATATGGAGCAAAACATAAACTAAATATGAAACTGGGTGGACAAGCTCATGGATAGGAAAGGTTTCGAGGGATACTGGCCACATGCAGGCACTGGCTTAAATTAGTTTAGTTTAGTTCAGAGATACAGCGCGGAAACAGGCCCTTCGGCCCACCGGGTCCGCGCCGACCAGCGATCCCCGTATATTAACACCATCCTACACCCACTGGGGACAATGTTTACATTCACCAAACCAATTAACCTACAAACCTGGACGTCTTTGGAATGTGGGAGGAAATGGAAGATCTCGGAGAAAATGCACGCCGGTCACGGGGAGAACGTGCAAACTCCGTACAGACAGCACTCGTAATCGGGATGGAACCCGGGTCTCCGGCGCTGCATTCGCAGCGGTTGTAACTCTACCGCTGTGCCACCATGACTGTCCTAAGATGGGGCATCTTAGAAACATAGAAATTAGGTGCAGGAGTAGCCCATTCGGCCCTTCGAGCCTGCACCGCCATTCAATATGATCATGGCTGATCATCCAACTCAGTATCCCGTACCTGCCTTCTCTCCATACCCTCTGATCCCCTTAGCCACAAGGGCCACATCTAACTCCCTCTTAAATATAGCCAATGAACTGGCCTCAACTACCCTCTGTGGCAGAGAGTTCCAGAGATTCACCACTCTCTGTGTGAAAAAAGTTCTTCTCATCTCGGTTTTAAAGGATTTCCCCCTTATCCTTAAGCTGTGACCCCTTATCCTGGACTTCCCCAACATCGGGAACAATCTTCCTACATCTAGCCTGTCCAACCCCTTAAGAATTTTGTAAGTTTCTATAAGATCACCCCTCAATCTCCTAAATTCTAGAGAGTTGGTGTGGACGAGTTGACAAGTTCATATTGCAAGTCATAGGAGTAGAATTAGGCCATTCAGCCCGTTAGTCCACTCCGCCATTCAAGCATGGCTGTTCTCTGCCTCCTAATACCACTCTCCCCCTTACCCTTCTAATCAAGAATTTGACAAGATCACAAGAGTTGGGCCGAAGGGCCTGTTTCTGTGCTACATGACTCTATGACTCTATGACTGGGGGATAGTCAGTATCCGCGCAGGCAGAGGGTTAGTCAACGTTTCGAGTCGAGACCCCACATCAGGACTGAGAGATGAGCCAGTGTACAGAGTTGAGGGAGAGGGAGAAGGCAGGAGTTGGCAAGTGGATCCAGGAGAAGGGGTCAAAGGGCAGATGGTGCCGGGTGCAGGGAGGAGGGGGTGGAAATAGCAACCGACTGAGGTCCAGGGAAAAGATTTTGTTGCGGGCTATACAGTCAATGGGAAGACAACACACAATTTCAATTGGGCCATTCACAGTGACTAAAGACAACAACATGATGAAGAGAACAGCATTTAGTCCAAGAAATAACATTTAGCGCAAGAGAATAACATCTAGTGCAAGAATAATGTTTAGTGCAAGAATAACAAAAAAAGCTGGAGTAACTCAGCGGGTCAGGCAGCATCTCTGGAGAGAAGGAATAGGTGACGTTTCGGGTCGAGAGCCTTCTTCAGACTACGAGTGAGGGGGGAGAGGGAAACGAGAGATGTGGGTGGGGATATGGAGAGTTTTATTTTTTAAATGAATGAAAGAAATGCACAAAAGGAAACGATGATGCAGGAAATGGGTCATTGTTGGCAAGGTGAAACCAAGTTACAGACAATAAGATGCACCAGGTCGGCAGTGACTAGGGTGGGGGAGGGGACGGAGAGAGAGAGAGAGGGATGCAAGGGTGACGGTTAGCAAAATCAATATTCATACCGCTGGGTTGTAGCCTGGGTTGTAAAAAGGAATAGACAGACATAAAAAGGCATGCTGTGTACAATCAGAGAGAGCATGTGGAGACTTGTGAACAAGCCATTCCCCCGAAGGTAAAAGATCGATAAAATAGCACGTGTCTGTCTCACCTGAGAACTGTGTCTGTGTCAGAGTAGGTTCCCTACTCCACAACTGCCTCTTGAATTAGCCACTGTTAAAACTTTAAAATTATATTTGTTTTTGGGTCCAAGAAAAGCTTCAACCTTTATTAAGACAAGGAGGCAGTCGATAGATGGTCCGTGACGTAACATGCTGAATAATTTGGGGCCCTTCGCTAAAATCCTGTTGGAGCATTGAGATACATTGGTCAAAAAGGACAATAGAATTTAAGGGCCACAACTTGCATTGTACTGTGTAGCTCCTGACAAATTTGTTTCAGTTTAGTTTATAGTTTTAGAGATGCAGCATGGAAGCCATCACTTCACTCCATGCGGATGAGCGATCATCTGGACACCACTTCTATCCTGCTCACTTGGTGATCCTTCCCCGTGGATTGGCACCTTGTCGTGGTGGAGAAACTTGTGTGGTCCTGAGATCCTGAGAGCGATGCTGTCTGGAGCTACGCTCCTGGTAGGGCCACCCATGGTTACAGAGAAAGGTTGAACAAGTTAGGGCTTTATTCTTTGGAGCGCAGAAGGTTAAGGGGGAACTTGATAGAGGTTTTTAAAATGATGAGAGGGATAGACAGAGTTGACGTGGATAAGCTTTTCCCGCTGAGAGTAGGGAAGATTCAAACAAGGGGACATGACTTGAGAATTAAGGGACTGAAGTGTAGGGGTAACATGAGGGGGAACTTCTTTACTCAGAAAGTGGTGGCTGTGTGGAATGAGCTTCCAGTGAAGGTGGTGGAGGCAGGTTCATTTTTATCATTTAAAAATAAATTGGATAGTTATATGGACGGGAAGGGAATGGAAGGTTATGGTCTGAGCGCAGGTATATGGGACTAGGGGAGAATACGTGTTCGGCACGGACCAGAAGGGTCGAGATGGCCTGTTTCCATGATGTAATTGTTATATGGTTATATGGTTATGGCGGTAAGTTCGAGGGGGAGGTCTCTGACAAAGGGCAATCCAACCAAGACCTCAACGGTGAAACAGGCTGAGGACAATGGCTGACCTTAGTGGAGCGTCACAACGGCTGGGAAGGCGGATGAAGGCTGCAGCAGAAAAGGGTCTCCGGTCGTCTTGGACTCCACGCCACTGGATCCTGACCCAGATCTGTCAAGGACCCCACGTGGGGTGGCTGTCTGTGCACCAGTCTCCCCACGTTAAACAAAATCACGCACTGCGCCCTCCATGAGAGGACAGTCATACTCATTTCGAGTGACCGCGAATGATGATGAATCACTTGGGGCAATTGGCAGTGGCCGATTATCCTACTCACCTGCACCTCACCTTTTGGGTTGTGGGAGGGAGTGACCGGGGTGAGACTTGTCCTTGATTATGCCAATGGCTTCTCTTGTATTCCTTCATGTGCTTTAAGTGGGGTGGCACGGTGGCGCAGCGGTAGAGACCCGGGTTCGATCCTGACCACGGGTGCGGTGATCGGTGATCGGCAAGTTCTCGGTGGGCCGTGGGGCTTGTTCCCACGTTATATCTCTACACAATAGTAAACTAAACTAAATTTGGAAGATGCTGGAGTAACTCAGTGGGACAGGCAGCGTCTCTGGTGATAAGGAACGGTTGACGTTTCGGGTCGAGACCCTTCTTCAGACCGAAACCTCAACTCGAAAAGTCACCCATGCCTTCTCTCCAGAGATGTTGTTTGTCCTGCTGAAATACTCCAGTATTTTGTGTCCATTGTCGGTTTAAACCAACACCTGCAGTTCCTTCCTAATCTAAACTTGGCATGTAATGAACGGATCGCCATGGGAGTGGGTGGGGTGGAGAAAGGCAGGAGGTTTTGTAAGTGGTGATTTAATTAATTAATGAGAGCCAAACAAAAGCGACTCCATCTGCATTAAACATCAAGGCTATTGTTGAATTGACACCGGCAGCTGTCTCCCACATATATTTTACAAGTCTTTGGTATATGAACCGTTGCAAAATACCAAATGCTCAACACAAAATAGAGACAGCTGCACAGGCTAGTGCAAGTCAACTTGTGACATGCTTTTAATACCAGAAGGCACATTTGCACATCAGAGAATCATAGACAAAGGCTGCACAGTGTGAGACTATCTGGCCTGTTGTGCTTTTGCTGGCTACTTAGGTATAGTCAAGGGCCTGAAGGGCCTGTCCCACTAGCATGCGCCTGCATGCGGCAAGCGCGACCAAACCGGAAGTGGGGGCCACGCGGAGGTCGAGTGAGTGACGTGAGTGAGTGAGTGGGGGCGCTGCAATGGCGGCAGCCCTGTCAGCAGCAAGTTAGTTTTTTCAACTTTTTTTATTTTTTTTAGTATGTTTTAAAGTATGTTTTTAATGTTTCTTTGTGTGTTTTGTGTGGGGGGGTGAGGGGGAAACCGTTTCGGCCGCCTCCTCCATGGAGAGGCGACTTTTTCCAGGTCGCCTCCCCCGTGGCCTAACAGCGAGGATCGGGCGGCCTTTCCCGGAGACGCGCCCGGGGCTTCAGCGGTGGGCACAGCGTGGACTCTCGGCGTGGAGCGGGTGAGCCCTCGCTGGAGGGAAGCGCTCCGTTTCGTTGGCCCGGGGCAGCCGGCAGCCTGAAGCCGCGCGCGGTTTGCACAGCTCCAGCTGGCGTGGCGTCTGCAGCCCGGGATCCCTCGGGGGGGACCCGGGGGAAGAAGAAGCCATCACTCCCGGCCCGCTGCCATCTTCTACCGCGGGCGCGGTGGCGACTTACCATCACCCCTGGAGGGGAGCTTCGACCGCCGGCCCTGCGGTCTGCGGTGCTTCTGCTTGCGGCGCGGCGGGAACTTTAAACTTTGAATCTTCGACCGCCGGCCTGCGGCCTACACCAACTTAAAGCCGCGGCCTCCGGTGGGGAAGAGCCAACTCTGGACTTACCTGGACTTGTACCTTGTCCTTTTACCATCTGGACGCCCGCAGCAACGGCTGCGGAGGGTTGAGGTCCCGACCACGGGGGAAAATGGAGGAGGACTGGCCAAATTGTGTGCCTTCCACCATAGTGATGAATGCTGTGGTGGATGTTTATGTTAAATTTTTATTGTGTTTTTGTGTGTGTTCTTTATTATTGTATCGCTGCTGACATATTCATTTCACTTGCACTTATGTGCAATGTGACAAATAAACCGTATTGTATTGTATTGTATTGTATTGTATTGTACACCCCAGTGGTATGAATATTGATTTCTCTCACTTCAGGTAGCCCCGGCATTCCCTTTCTCTCTATCCCTCCCCCATCGAAGTCGCACCAGCTTCTCGTTCTCACCCAACAAACAGCTTACAATGGCCTGTTTCCTTTCTCATCGTTACGTTTTTGCGTATCTTTCATTCATTGTTCTTTATCTCTCTACATCAACGTCTGGATCTCTTGTTTCCCCGTCAAGTCATGTCAAGTTTATTCGTCACGTACACATACGGGATGTGCAGTGAAATGAAAAGTGGCAATGCTCGTGGACTTTGTGCAAAAAAACAAACAAACAAACTACAAACAGAATGTTCACAGATTACATATTTGTTGGAGGGAAGAAAAAGGAAAAAAACAGCTATTTTAAAAAGACACCACACAACAGTAAAAAGGTTCAGTAAAGTTAGTCACTGGTGAGATAGGAGTTTACAGTCCTAATGGTCTCTGGGAAGAAACTCCTTCTCAACCTCTCCGTTCTCACCGCATGGCAACGGAGGCGTTTGCCCGACCGTAGCAGCTGGAACAGTCCGTTGCTGGGGTGGATGGGGTCTCCCATGATCTTGTTGGCTCTGGAGTTGCACCTCCTGATGTATAGTTCCTGCAGGGGGGCGAGTGAAGTTCCAATAGTGCGTTCGGCCGAACGCACTACTCTCTGCAGAGCCTTCTTGTCCTGGGCAGAGCAGTTCACAAACCAAATTGTGATATTTCCAGACGAGATGCTTTCCACAGCCACTGAGTAGAAGAACTGGAGGATCCTCAGAGATCCATTATCCATGACCAGTCTGAAGAAGGGTCTCGATCCAAATCATCACCCATTCTTCTCCCCAGAGATGCTGCCTGTCCTGCTGAGTTGCTCCAGCATTTTGTGTGTGTCTTCGATGAAACCAGCACCTGCAGTTCTGTTCTACACATTGAGTGTGAAGAGTTAGGCAGTGACATCCAAGTGTAGAGATGAGTTCATTGTCATTTACTCATGCGTAGGGGTTCAATGAAAGTCCTGCCTGCAGCAGCACTTCTGCCACATGGACTCCGAGAGACACAAATAAATATATTGTTCATAAAGTACACAAATTGCACATAAAATCTCTTCATGACTTGAATGAGACCAGGAAGTAAGGGCCTGAGCTACAGGGAGAGAGCTGGACAGGCTGGGCAGGAAGATGAGACAAGACTGTTTTATTGTCATATGGTCCCAGATAGAACAATGACATTTTTACTTGCTGCAGCACAGCAGAGTATTATCATATAATAAATAATAAATAATATAACAAAACTCCAAAAAACAAACAATAACTGCAATAATAATAATAATAATAGTCTATTGTAGTCCAGTGTCACGACCTTATGGGAGGTATGAGGATCTGGGGAAAAGTTTAGATCCGAAAAGTTACCTGTTCAAGTTGAAGTGAGTTTATTGTCATGTGTCCCTGTATAGGACAATGAAATTCTTGCTTTGCTTCAGCACACAGAACATAGTAGGCATTGACTACAGAACAGATCAGTGTGTCCATATACCATTATATAAATATACACGCACATGAATAAATAAACTGATAACGTGCAAATAACAGATAATTGGTTATTAATGATCAGAGTTTTGTCCGAGCCGAGTTTAATAGCCCGATGGCTGTGGGGAAGTAGCTATTCCTGAACCTGGACGTTGCAGTCTTCAGGTTTCTGTTTCTCCTGTTTTTCTCCAGAGAGACACCGCCTGACCCACTTTGATGTCTCCTATTCACACCTTACCCTTCCTTATCTCAGTCCCCTGACTCTCAGTCTGAAGAAGGGTCTCTATCCGAAACGTCACCCATTCTTCTATCAAGAGATGCTGCCTGTCCCGCTGAGTTACTCCACCATTTTGTATCTAATATCGGTGTAAACCAGCATCTGCCGTTCCTTCTGACACATCTTATGGAGGCGTTTAAGATCCGGAAGAGAATAGATTGGGTAGATGCACAGTCTTTCACCCAAAGTAGGGGAATCAAGAACGCGAAGACATTGGTTCAAGGTGAGTGAGGAAAGATTTAACAGGAACATGAGGGGCAACTTTTTACACAGATGCTGGTGGGTGTATGGAACAAGCTGCCAGAGGAGGTAGTTGAGGCTGGGACTGTAACACCATTTCAAAGACATCTGGACAGATGCATGGATAGGATAGTTTTAGTGGGATATGGGTCAAAGGCGGGCAGGTGGGATTGTGTAGATGGGTCATCTTGGTCAGCAAGGGCTAGTTGGGCCAAAGGGCCTGTTTCTGTGTTGTATGACTGTGAAATTAACCTTCCAAAACTGGGACAGGAATTTACAGGTGGGATGCTGAGAGCATATTTTCCCTGGCTGGGTAGTGCGGAATGAGAGGTCTCATTCCTGGGTAGCACGAGGTCCGAGGTCTTACAGGGCAAGAGAATTCATAGTCATCCAGAAGGTAGGCACAAAACGCTGGAGTAACTCAGCGGGACAGGCAGTATCTCTGGATACTGATGGAATGGGTGACGTTTTATCGAGACCTTTCTTCAGACTGAGAGTCAGGGGAGAGAGAGAGACATAGAGGGTAAGGTGTGAAAAGGACAGATCCAAAGGGAATCTGAGGAAGGGCCTCGACCTGAAACATCACCCATTCCTTCTCTCTGGAGACGCTGCCTGTCCCGCTAAGTTACTCCAGCATTTTTTGTCTATCTTGGTGTAAAGGGGCATCTGCAGTTCCTTCCCGCACATGCCCAGTCACAGAGCACAGAAACAGGCCCTTTGGCCCCCATGTCTACGTTGACTGTTGTACCATCACGGCTGTCTCCTTTGAGGTAGATGGTAGGTTAGGACCACTCTCGAGTTGGGGATAGGATGATGGTCAGGTGCCTGATAACAACTATGAAGTAGTTCCCCCAGAATTTGTAGGTGTGCGTTTTCGCATTCAGTGCCTTTGTTCCGGAGGCCAGCAAGAACCCCCTTGTTCCTCACTGATTGGATCAACTCTGGACTTTGCAGTCCGCCTGGGCCCACGGGATCTCCCGGTTGCCAAACTCTTTGACTCCCTCTGACCTCCCGGTGGCTCAGCACTTCAACTCCCCCCTCCCATTCCGAATCCGACCTCTCTGTCCTGGGCCAGAGTGAGCACCACCGGAAATTGGAGGAGTAGCGCCTCATATTCTGCTTGGGGAGTCTGCACCCTAGCGTCATAAACATTGACTTCCCCAATTTCCGGTAGCCCCTTGCTGTCTCCTCCCCTTCCTATCGCTACCTCAGCCCTCGGGCTCCTCCTCCTCCTTTTTTTCCTTTCTTCCTCCCCCCCCCCCCCCCATCAGTCTGAAGAAGGGGTTTGGCCTGAAACGTCGCCTATTTCCCTCGCTCCATAGATGCTGCTGCACCCGCTAAGTTTCTCCAGCACTTTTGTCTAACTTTGACTCCCTCGCCCATTCCCCTTCTTCTTCTTGCATTTGAGGCAGCAGAAGTCTGCAGCAAGGTGATGCCATCCGGTTCGACACCCGTAGGTGCCCGCCCTAAAAAGGGCGCATGCTCCGGGTTTGCGCCAAACTGCGGCACTGCTACTGTCCTCTGTTTGTTGTCGTTGGTCTGACTGAGGTCAGATGATGGAGCTCACCACGGGGAGGTCGACAACATGAGCCCCAAAGAGTGGTTTATTGCCATATGCCTAATGCCTCAAGGCAAATCCCAAATGAAATTCTTACTTGTAACAGCACAACAGATACATAAACATCAACACAAAAAGCTGGAGTGACTCAGCGGGACAGTGGAAGCATCTCAACCCTTGCCTATAGTATAATTTTATCAGATTGTATGCAGAACATAGAATTTCACTGTAGTTTGGTACAAGTGAAAATAAAGTATTGAATCATGATTTAGTGAGACATTGTTGGTAATAAGGTCACAAGGAAGAGGGAGTAGAATTAGGCCATTCTGCCCAACAAGTCTCCTCCGCCATTCAATCATGGCTGATCTATCAACTGTTGGTAGCGCCATAGTGCTTCCACCAACAATGGCGCAGTTGGTAGAGCCACTGCCTCGCAGCGCCGGTTCGATCCTGACCTCGGGTGTTGTCCGGTGACATCTGGATCAAAGATCCTACAGCGAGCAAGATAGTCCACTCGCTGAAAAAGACGTAGTACGATCATGGGCAGATTCATGGGTAATTTCCGGCCCCATTTCCATAACCGGCTTCCGGCTCCACACCGAAGATCCCGTAGGATACGAGTGCGGAGACGGAAGCCGGTTACGGGAACATCCTCGTCAAAATAAAAGTTATTCGGTAAAAATCTTCTCCTCATTTTCAGAATTTTAATTGATTAACACAAACTGTTCCTCCGCAACGCTGATTACACTGCGAGTCGGGTCGGGTCAGGTCCGGTTACGGAAATGGATGAAAAAAAGGCCCACGTTCCGCTCCGTTGCGTACTACACGTCAGCCCATTGCATTTAGCAGGAGTGGTCTATCTTGCTCTGACTTGATCTGGATGGTGAGTTTAAGTTGAGTTTAGTCTATTGTCACGTGTACCGAGGTACAGTGAAAAGCTTTTGTTGCGTGCTATCCAGTCAGCGGAAAGACTATACATGATTATGATCGAGCTGTCCACGGTGTACAGATACATGATGAAGGGAATAACGGGAACAATGTTCGGTGATGGCCTGTCGGTAACGATGTTGGCGGGTGCGTGTTGTGCAGTCTCTGATTGCGTTCTGGCATGGCTCACGAGACCAATTCGCAAGTTTCTTTTTTTGTTTATAGTTTCGACCGCAGGTGAGGGTTAAACTGCCAGCTGCGGCTTGCTGGCCAGATCACTGAGAGCAGGCAACGTTTGGGACACCTTTTCTAGTACCCTCCCTTACTAGGGTGAACAGTGACGCCCTGAAGTCAAGTCAAGTCAAGTCAAGTCACTTTTATTTCTATAGCACATTTAAAAAAAAACAACTCTCCTTGGCCAAAGTGCTTTACATTGGTGTAGAGGGTTGCTCAGTCACCCGGGATGCTGGCCAAACATCCTTGCTGCTCTGGTACAAAGAAGAGTGATCACTGGCCCATAGGTCGCCTATGTGCAGGTACGACTTCCAGTGGCAACCTCTCTACCTGTCGCTTTGCTCCTAGCCCATCGCTGCAGGACTTTGTGTAGGGAAGAGGGCAGCGTAAAAAACCTGTGGGTGAATGAGTTCAAAGTGGAGAAGCTGTTGCACTGTAACGACCCCACCCTCTCGGCCGCAGAAGTCAGAGTCCAGTGGTAGACAAAACTGCTGGAGAAACTCAGCGGGTGCAGCAGCATCTATGGAGCGAAGGAAATAGGCAACATTTCAGCCCGAAGGTTGCAGATGGTTGCCGGAGGTTGCAGGTAGTGGAAGTCTTACCTTCCACTACCTGCAACCTCCGGCAACCACCTTCAACCAACATCGCAACCGGCTTCGATTAAAAAATTACCGATTTTTAAAACGGCAACCTATTTTTAGGCACGGCCGGTTTAGAATTTTTTTAAATAATCGCCGGAGCATAGAAGAAGCTGAAAGGGAGACTGACAAAAACCTCCGGGAACCGCACGGAAACCTTGGGTGGGGCGCAAAGTCTCCAGAGGTTTCCGTTCAGGTTTCCTAAGTGGGACAGGGGCATTACCTTTCCAGCCGTTGGTTCATAAAGAACTATTCGGCCTGGTCTGCCAAAGCAGACTTTCCATGAAGGATGAGCATGTCCCACAGGTTGAACTGGACCAAATGGTACCAGTTGCAAGGCCACGCCTTGACTGACAATCAATGTTTAGTGGAAGATAAAGCCAGCAAAGTCCGATCAGAGATAGTCCGAGGGTCTCTCATGAGGTAGATAGTAGCTCAGATAGTAGTGGGAGATCAGATAGCGATTCTTCACTCCAATGGAGATGACATTATCAAGTCCTCCTAATAGTTAAGGGCCTGTCCCACTTGCATGCGACTGCATGCGTTTGGCGCGACCAAAACGGAAGCGGAGTTCGCGCTAAGTTCGTGCTAAGTTCGCGCATGATGTAATTCGTGTCATACTTACCAATCAGCTGGGCAGGAGGCGGCCCGATTTTGGGCGTCGGGTGGTGACGTCATCGTGCAACGCCACGCCGGGTGCTGATGTCATCGCGCAACACCACAGGCTAGGCGTACGCCATCAAGAAGCTGCGTACGACGTCAAGATGCCGCGTACGCCCTCAATGCGCCTTGGGGCCGACAGGCGCACGGAATTTTCGGACAGCGCTGGATTTTCGGAGCCCTGCGCGATGTCGGGACCAGCCCCGCGCAACTCCATACGCCTCCGCACTTCGAAGTGGGACCGGGCCCATGCGGCCCGTACACCTCAAGCGACCACGTTTGGTCGCGCCAGACGCATGCAATCGCATGCAAGTGGGACAGGCCCTTTAGTTACCAGGTAAGATACATAGGGTGGCGCGCGGTGGCGCAGCAGTAGAGTTACTGCCTTACAGCGCCAGAGACCCGGGTTCGATCCTGACTACGGGTGCTGTCTGTACGGAGTTTGTACGTTCTCCCCGTGACCTGCGTGGGTTTGTAGGTTAATTGGCTTGCTGTATGTGTAAATTGTCCCAAGCGTGCGATCGCTGGTTGGTGCGGACTCGGTGGGCCGAAGGGCCTATTTCCGCGCTGTATCCCGAACACTAAAATAAACTTTTAAAAAACCCAGTTCGACCCAGACCTCGGATGTTGTTCAGTGACAGCTGGCTGTGGAAGATCAGATAGCAATTCCTCATTGCAATTCTCCACCGGAAAGGAGATGACATTATCATGTGCTACAAACAATTAGTCACTAGGGAAACCGACAATTAAAAATAGTGTCTAATAGCATTCACTTGATTATCTTCAAATAGATTTAATAAAATAGATAGTCTACTACTTGAGGAGACTGAGGACATCTGGCAAGTTTAGTTTAGTTTATTTTAGTTTAGAGATACAGCGTGGAAATAGGCCCTTCGGCCCACCGAGTCTGTGCCGACCGGCGATCCCTGCACATTAACACAATGGACAATGGACAATTTACACTTATACCAAGCCCAATTAACCTACAAACCTGGACGTCTTTGGAGTGTGGGTGGAAACGGAAGATCTCAGGGAAAACCCACGCAGGTCACGGGGAGAGAACGTACAAACTCGGTACGGAGAGCGCCCGTGGTCGGGGTCGAACCCGGGTCTCTGGCGCTGCATTGGCTGTAAGGCAGCAACTCTACCGCTACACCACCGTGCCACTCTATTAGTAGTTTAGTTCAGTTTAGAGTTGGTGGTGATGGCTTGTCGTAGACGATGATGGAATGGATGTGCAGCCTCATGTCTTGTGGGGTGGAGTGTGGCTCATGGGTCTAATGTGCGAGCCACACACACGGGGGGGGGGGACAGTGGGGTGCACATGAAGGCTGCTATGGGGGGGGGGGGGGTTCAGGGTTGCAGCCTAAGTTTAGAGATACAGTGCGAAACCAGGCCGTTCGACCCACCGAGTCTGCATCGACCAGCGATCTCTGCTCACTTACACACACTGGGGACAATTTACATTTATACCAAGCTAATTAACCTACGAACCTGTACGTCCTTGGAGTATCTCCAATTAATTTAACAAAGCTTCTGCAGATGCACCTCAGCAAGTATACTACAAACATAGAAACATAGAAAATAGGTGCAGGAGGAGGCCATTTGGCCCTTCGAGCCAGCACCGCCTTTCATTGTGATCATCGTCCCCTATCAATAACCCGTGCCTGCCTTCTCCCCATATCCCTTGACTCCACTAGCCCCTAGAGCTCTATCTAACTCTCAGGTTAGTTTGGTAATAGATCTATGCAGCATGGTGGCGCAGCAGTAGAGTTGCTGCCTCACAGCACCAGAGGCCCGAGTTCGATCCTGACCACGGGTACTGCCTGCACAGAGTTTGGACGTTCTCCCATGTGGCCACTTGAGCTTTCTCCGGTTACCTCCCACATCCCGAAGAACTTCGCAAAAATCATGACTCTTTAAGGACGTTGGATTTCCAGTTCCCTGTCCCTCATGTTCACCATGGACATGCATCTCCATCCCCCACCAGGAAGGCCTTAATGCTCCCCGTTCCTTCCACAACCGCAAAAATAGTCTGAAGACGGGTTCCGACCCGAAAAACGGCCCATCCTTTTATTCCAGTGATGTTGCTTGACATAGAAACATAGAAACATAGAAATTAGGTGCAGGAGTAGGCCATTCGGCCCTTCGAGCCTGCACCACCATTCAATATGATCATGGCTGATCATCCAACTCAGTATCCCATACCTGCCTTCTCTCCATACCCTCTGATCCCCTTAGCCACAAGGGCCACATCTAACACCCTCTTAAATATAGCCAATGAACTGGCCTCGACTACCCTCTGTGGCAGAGAGTTCCAGAGATTCACCACTCTCTGTGTGAAAAAAGTTCTTCTCATCTCGGTTTTAAAGGATTTCCCCCTTATCCTTAAGCTGTGACCCCTTGTCCTGGACTTCCCCAACATCGGGAACACTGAGTTACTCCAGTGCTCTGTGCCATTTGTTCATAGGCTTGTGTGATAGGAACAGAATTAGGCCTGATTGCCTATCTATCTGTCTCTGCCTTAAAAATATCCATTGACTTGGCCTCCACAGCCTTCTGTGGCAATGATTTCCACATATTCACCACCCTCTGACTAAAAAAAATCCTCCTCATCTCCCTCCTGAAGGAACGTCCTTTAATTCTGAGGCGATGACCTCTCAATTTACCTCTGCCTTCGGCATAAAGCATGCACCTGCAGTTCTTTTCTACACGTCACCTATCCATGTCACCTCCAGAAATGCTGCCTGACCCGCTGAGTTACTCCAGCACTTTGTGTCAGTTTTAGAACAAAGGGGCTGTCTGTTATAGGGTGGAGACCGAGGTTGCCATGGTAATGTCATTGTTTTCCATGTCAGTTGGTTGCGGAAGAGATTCTTTCACATAGGACCTCTGTGAAATGACAGCAAAAGCAAGTTGAAACAAACGCTGTTGATGCTGGAAATACCAAATCTGTGAGAAAAAGTGTCTCCTCATCTCGTTCTAAATAACCATATAACCATATAACAATTACAGCACGGAAACAGGCCATCTCGGCCCTACAAGTCCGTGCCGAACAAATTTTTTTTTCCCCTTAGTCCCACCTGCCTGCACTCATACCATAACCCTCCATTCCCTTCTCATCCATATGCCTATCCAATTTATTTTTAAATGATACCAATGAACCTGCCTCCACCACTTCCACTGGAAGCTCATTCCACACCGCAACCACTCTCTGAGTAAAGAAGTTCCCCCTCATATTACCCCTAAACTTCTGTCCCTTAAATGGCTTACTCCTTATTCTTAAACTGTGGCCCCTGGTTCTGGACTCCCCCAACATCGGGAACATGTTTCCTGCCTCTAGTGTGTCCAAGCCCTTAATAATCTTATATGCTTCAATGAGATGCCCTCTCATCCTGCCTCTAGAGTGTACAAGCCCAGCTGCTCCATTCTCTGTATGGCAAATTAAATTCCTCGAATGATTTACATACTTGTTTTGTTTTCATACTTGGCTAATAATATCAATTACGATTACAATGCCACTAAACGTTATTCCATTATCATGTTTCTATATACTCATAAATGACTCGATTGTAATCATGTATTGTCTTTCATTGACTGTACTGCTTGGCACGCAACAAAAGCTTTTCACTGTACATGTGACAAAAACTAGACTGAACTGGCATGCACAGTGAAATTCTTTTTCCGTATTTACGCATGCATGCATTTACACAAATCTAAATTCCGGTCCGCCCGCGCGCTGGGCCTACTTGAGGGGTTCCCGATCCAGGCAAGTCCCAGGCTCTTGCAGGGGCCTACCTCGGCGCCATCGACCAGATCGGCCCACAAACCGATGTACCTCGCCTCTCCTCGCCCACCCATCTTTATCATAATGTCATTAAGGCCATAAGGAGTAGGAGTAGAATTAGGCCATTCAGCCCATCGTCTACTGCGCCATTCAATCATGGCTGATCTATCTCTCTCTCCTATCCCCATTCCCCTGCCTTCTCCCCATAGCCCCTGACACCGGTACTAATCAAGTATATATGTACAAAAAGTACAGGCCCAGTGCCAACAAACGCTCATCATAAGTTAACCTACTCATTCCTGGGATAATCCTTGTAAACCTCCTCTGTGCCCTCTCTAGAGCCAGCACATCCTTCCTCAGATATGGTACCAATAATTGCAACTTACAAAATTCTTAAGGGGTTGGACAGGCCAGATGCAGGAAGATTATTCCCGATGTTGGGGAAGTCCAGAACCAGGGGTCACAGTTTAAGGATAAGAGGGAAGTCTTTTAGGACCGAGATGAGAAAATCATTTTTTACACAGAGAGTGGTGAATCTGTGGAATTCTCTGCCACAGAAGGTAGTTGAGGCCACAGTTCATTGGCTATATTTAAGAGGGAGTTAGATGTGGCCCTTGTGGCTAAAGGGATCAGGGGGTATGAAGAGAAGGCAGGGATGGGATACTGAGTTGGATGATCAGCCATGATCATATCGAATGGCGGTGCAGGCTCGAAGGGCCGAATGGCCTACTCCTGCACCTATTTTCTATGTTTCTATGTTTCTATATCAATCTCTGCCTTTAGAATATCCTCTGACTTGCCCTCCACAGCCTTCTGTGGCAAAGAATTCCACATTCACCACCCTCTGGCTGAAGAAATTCCTCCTCATCTCCTTCCTGAAAGAACGGCCTTTGATTCTGAGGCTATGACCTCTAGTCCTGGGCTCTCCCAGTAGTGGAAACATCCTCTCCACATCCACTCTATCCAAGCCTTTCACTATTCTACATGTTTCAATGAGGTCCCCCCCTCATTCTTCTAAACTCCAGCGAGTACAGGGACAGTGGCGACAAACGCTCATCATAGGTTAACCCACTCATTCCTGGGATAATCCTTGTAAACCTCCTCTGTGCCCTCTCTAGAGCCAGCACATCCTTCCTCAGATATGGTACCAATAATTGCAACTTACAAAATTCTTAAGGGGTTGGACAGGCCAGATGCAGGAAGATTATTCCCGATGTTGGGGAAGTCCAGAACCAGGGGTCACAGTTTAAGGATAAGAGGAAAGTATTTTAGGACCGAGATGAGAAAATCATTTTTTACACAGAGAGTGGTGAATCTGTGGAATTCTCTGCCACAGAAGGTAGTTGAGGCCAGTTCATTGGCTATATTTAAGAGGGAGTTAGATGTGGCCCTTGTGGCTAAAGGGATCAGGGGGTATGGAGAGAAGGCAGGGATGGGATACTGAGTTGGATGATCAGCCATGATCATATCGAATGGCGGTGCAGGCTCGAAGGGCCGAATGGCCTACTCCTGCACCTATTTTCTATGTTTCTATGTTTCTATATCAATCTCTGCCTTTAGAATATCCTCTGACTTGCCCTCCACAGCCTTCTGTGGCAAAGAATTCCACATTCACCACCCTCTGGCTGAAGAAATTCCTCCTCATCTCCTTCCTGAAAGAACGGCCTTTGATTCTGAGGCTATGACCTCTAGTCCTGGGCTCTCCCAGTAGTGGAAACATCCTCTCCACATCCACTCTATCCAAGCCTTTCACTATTCTACATGTTTCAATGAGGTCCCCCCCTCATTCTTCTAAACTCCAGCGAGTACAGGGACAGTGGCGACAAACGCTCATCATAGGTTAACCCACTCATTCCTGGGATCATTCTTGTAAACCTCCTCTGGACCCTCTCTAGAGCCAGCACATCTTTCCACAGATATGGTGCCCAAAATTGCTCACAATGCTCCAACTGCGACCTTATAGAGCCTCAGCATTACGTTCCTGTTTTTGTACACAAGCTCTCGTGAAATAAACGCTAGCATTGAGTTTGCTTTGTGTCCCGGATCACCTCCTGCAGCTGGCCCTAAAGGCGCTACCTGGAGGCATTACTCTGGTTCACCCTCCTAACGGCCCTTGCTCCTCGCATCCGACGTTTGCAGCGGCCCCCTCCCGGTGAAGACGAGCGACCGACGAGCCTTCGGGTGCTCCAGCTGGTCCCATTGGTTCCACAGCCGCGGAATACCTCCGCCTGAACTGAAAATGAAAATTCTGGGAAAACCCAGTAGGTCGGGCAGACTCTGTGGAAAGTGTAACGGTCGAGATTCAGGCTGAGGACAAAACTGACCAAAACTGAGAAAAAGTCCACCGAGGATGATTTTTTTCTTTTTCTTTTAAATTTCCAGCAATTATATATATATATAGTAACGTAAAGTAAAGCAGGTAAAGTAAGGTAGATATTATTTATATAGCACGTTTAAATCAACTCACGTTGAAACCAAAGTGCTTTACATAAAATAAATAATAAAGTTTCCGTACATCCATAGAAAAAAAATTATTGTAATATATATTGTAATAAAGATATACATTGTATATATCTTGTAATAAAATATATTAATTTTTTTAGCTCATCACAACTCAGAACAATTAGAATAAGGGTGGGAGAAACATAGAAAATAGGTGCAGGAGTAGGCCATTTGGCCCTTCGAGCCTGCACCGCCATTCAATATGATCATGGCTGATCAACCAACTCAGTATCCCGTACCTGCCTTCTCTCCATATCCCTCTGATCCCTTTAGCCACAAGAGCCACATCTAACTCCCTCTTAAATATAGCCAATGAACTGTGGCATCAACTACCTTCTGCGGCAGAGAATTCCAGAGATTCATCACTCTCTGTGTGAAAAATGTTTTCCTCATCTCGGTCCTAAAAGATTTCCCCCTTATCCTTAAACTGTGACCCCTTGTTCAGAAGACTGTGTAGCTGGGAACCATACAGCTATTTAATCCCAATCCCTTTCTTACTCCACACTGCAATACACACAGACATGCATGTAAGTAACATGAGGTTGCCTCATATGCTAATGCATTGTCTCTCAGATACACACAGGCACATAATAATAATCATAATCATCATATTCCTATTTTATTAGCCAAGTGTGTTTTGCAACATACGAGGAATTTCATTTGCCGTACAGTCATACCAATAAAAAGCAACAGAACACACAAAATACATTTTAACATAAACATCCACCACAGTGACCCCTCCACATTCCTCACTGTGATGGAAGGTGAAAAAAAGTTCAATCTCTTCGCTTCTTTGTTCTCCCGCGGTCGGGGGCCTCGAGGCTTCCTGTTGACGGGACGATCTTGGCTCCCGTAGCCCGCGGTGTTTGGGCCCTCGTGTCGGGGCGATCAAGCTCCTGCATCGGGGGGGGGGGAATCTCAGTTCCACCACGCCGGGCGATCGGACCCCGGGGTCGGGAATGGTCGAAACCTTCTGCGTCGTTTGGAGATTCCCGACATCCGCCGCTACATGAGATTGCGAGCTCCTCGATGGTGAAATCCGCGCAGGCTGCGGTTGGAGCGTTGACCCCAGGCAATGAATCGGCTACGATGGTAAGTTCACATCCCCGCGGTGGGGCTCAAAGTCAGTCCCGAGCCAGGCCTCCAGCTCCATGATGTTAGGCTGCAGAGTGACCGGAGATACGACCTGGAAAACAATCGCATCTCCGGCAAGGTAAGAGATTGAAACAAAAATTTCCCCCCCCTCCCCCCACATAAAACACACCAGAGAACATTAACACAAACTTTTAAAACACACTAAAAATAACAAAAAATAGACGAGAAGGCAGACAGACTGTTGGCGAGGCTGCCATCGAAGCGCCACCTGGTGGTTATTACCATACACGCACACACGCACAAAATTGCATCCTCAATCTGCATGCATGCACGCGCCTGCACCCAAAAACACACACATGCATCCACATGAAACTCCAACCGTTTTTCATGCAGTTCTCCTTTCCTGTGGAGATGAATAATCAACTGTTATACCATCAGGAAAAGAGTCGAGAGTGTTTTAATGTCATATGTCACAGATGGAGCAATGAAATTCTTACTTGCTGCAGCACAACAGAAAATGTAAACATAGTACACTGTAAACAATATAATAACGGAGAAAAAAATGTATACACACACATGTATACATACACATAACAAACAAACAAACAATAATAGTCTATGTAGTTCAGAGCTTATTTGAGGTTGTCGTGTTTAAGAGCCTGATGGCTGTAGGGAAGAAGCTGTTCCTGAGCCTGGACGTTATAGTTTTAAGCCTCCTGTACCTTCTTCTTGATGGCAGGGGTGAAACGAGAGTGTGGCCAGGATGGTGTGGGTCTCTGACGATGTTGGCTGCCTTTTTGAGGCAGCGACACTGGTAACAACGTTCATAGCAAAAGGATTTGAGTATAGGAGCAGGGAGGTTTCACCTGCAGTTGTACAGGGTTGTACAGAGACCACACCTGGAGTATTGTGTACAGTTTTGGTCTCCTAATCTGAAGAAAGACATTCTTGCCTTAGAGGGAGTACAGAGAAGGTTCACCAGACTGATTCATAGAAACATAGAAGCATAGAAATTAGGTGCAGGAGTAGGCCATTCGGCCCTTCGAGCCTGCACCACCATTCGATATGATCATGGCTGATCATCCAACTCAGTATCCCATCCCTGCCTTCTCTCCATACCCCCTGATCCCATTAACCACAAGGGCCACATCTAACTCCCTCTTAAATATAGCCAATGAACTGTGGTCTCAACTACCTTCTGTGGCAGAGAATTCCACAGATTCACCACTCTGTAAAAAAATGATTTTCTCATTCCTGGGATGTCAGGACTTTCATATGAAGAAAGACTGGATAGACTCGGCTTGCACTGGCTAGAATTAAGAAGATTGAGGGGGGATCTTATAGAAACTTACAAAATTCTTAGGGGGTTGGAGAGGCTAGATGCAGGAAGATTGTTCCCGATGTTGGGGAAGTTCAGAACAAAGGGTCGCAGTTTAAGGATAAGGGGGAAATCCATTAGGACCGAGATGAGAAAAACATTTTTCACACAGAGTGTGGTGAATCTCTGGAATTCTCTGCCACAGAAGGTAGTTGAGGCCACAGTTCATTGGCTATATTTAAGAGGGAGTTAGATGTGGCCCTTGTGGCTAAAGGGATCAGGGGGTATGGAGAGTAGGCAGGTATGGGATACTGAGTTGGATGATCAGCCATGATCATATTGAATGGCGGTGCAGGCTCGAAGGGCCGAATGGCCTACTCCTGCACCCATTGTCTATGTTTCTATGTTTCTATGTAAGGAAAGGCAGATTACAACATACTGATACAAAGAACAGCAGATGCAGGTGCACAAAAAACGCACAAAGTGCAGGAGTAGTACTTAAGGGTAGCAGAGTGGTGCAACAGTAGAGTTGCAGCCTTACAGCACCAGGGACCCGGGTTCGATCCTGAGTTTGGGTGCTGTCCATATGGAGCTTCTCCATTCCCAAAGTGACCATGTGGGTTTTCATCCTGGGCGCTTCAGTTTCCTCCCACACTCCAGAGACGTACAGGTTTGTTTGTTAATTGGCTTCTGTAAAATTTGCAAATTGACCCAAGTGTGTGGGATAGTGCTAGTATACGGGGTGATCGTTGGTCGGCACGGACTCGGTGGGCCGAAGGGCCTGTTTTCACGCTGTATCTCCAAAGTGTAAAGTTATGGACCTCATAATCTGATGAAACTTCAACGAGGTCCTCATGATATATATGAGTATAGAAGCTGGGATGTAATGTTAAAATTGTACAAGGCATTGGTGAGACCAAATCTGGAGTATGGTGTACAATTTTGGTCGCCCAATTATAGGAAGGATGTCAACAAAAGAGAGAGAGTACAGAGGAGATTTACTAGAATGTTGCCTGGGTTTCAACAACTAAGTTACAGAGATAGGTTGAAAAAGTTAGGTCTTTATTCTCTGGAGCGCAGAAGGTTAAGGGGGGACTTGATAGAGGTCTTTAAAATGATGAGAGGGATAGACAGAGTTGATGTGGACAAGCTTTTCCCTTTGAGAATAGGGAAGATTCAAACAAGAGGACATGACTTCAGAATTAAGGGACAGAAGTTTAGGGGTAATATGAGGAGGAACTTCTTTACGCAGAGAGTGGTAGCGGTGTGGAATGAGCTCCCAGTGGAAGTGGTGGAGGCAGGTTCATTGGTATCATTTAAAAATAAATTGGATAGGCATATGGATGAGAAGGGAATGGAGGGTTATGGTATGAGTGCAGGCAGGTGGGACTAAGGGAAAAAAAAAATTTGTTCGGCATGGACTTGTAGGGCCGAGATGGCCTGTTTCCGTGCTGTAATTGTTATATGGTTATATGGTTATAATTCGCCTGGCTTCACTCTATATCTCCAAAGTGTAAAGTTATGGACCTCATAATCTGAGGAAACTTCAACGAGGTCTGTTTCCATGCTATAATATCTCAAGGTCAGGCAGCATCTCTGGAGAAAATGGAGAGGTGACGTTTTGGGTTGGGACCCTTCTTCAGTTGTTGCCAATCCACATTCTCCAGAGATGCTGCCTGACTCATGGAGTTTCTCCAACACTTTGAGTCCTTGTTTTATTACAAGCTGCCTGGAAAGAAATACAATGGTTGTCAATGTGGAACACACTCGCCACTGTGTTCTTCCTGATCTATCTGTCCTCTGCAGCAGAAACATCCAGTGAGGTGGCAGACTGAATCTCCGCTTCCCATTCTACAGCAAAGCACAACAGGGCACAGCAGGGCAGGGCTGGGGAATGGTTCATCACTAGCGTTTCACCAAGACCTCTTGGCAGGTTATTGTCCAAGATGCAGGACAGAACGCCATAGGAGATCCAAGGAGGTCACGGTGGCGCAGCGGTAGAGTTGCTGCCTTACTGTGAATGCAGTGCCGGAGACCCGGGTCCGATCCCGACTACGAGTGCTGTCTGTACGGAGTTTGCACGTTCTCCCCGTGACCTGTGTGGGTTTTCCCCGAGATCTTCGGTTTCCTCCCACATTCCAAAGACGTGCAGGTTTGCAGGTTAATAGGCTTGGTGAATGTAAAAATTGTCCCTAGTGGGTGTAGGATAGTGTTAATGTGCGGGGATCGCTGGTCGGCACAGAACCGGTGGGCTGAAGGGCCTGTCTCCGTGCTGTATCTCTAAACTAAACGAAAAGGAGAACCTTCTTCCCTGTGGCTATCAAACTGTACTACTACCCCCCCCCCTTCTGTCGTGGGGTAGACTGAGACTGCCCCCCCCCCCCCCCCCCCCCAACTACCCAATCTATGCACATCCCGGTTATTCCCTTTACCATGTATCTGTACACAGTAAATGTTCCGATTGTAATCGTGTATTGCCTTTCCGCTGACTGGTTAGCGCGCAACAAAAGTTTTCACTGTACCTCGGTACACGTGACAATAGACTAAACCAAAACATTCAACAACCTCCACATAGGCTCTGAGCTGCATAGTCTTGGGGGCATTATTTTTGACTTTGCACTATTATAGTTTGTTTATTTATCAGTTTAAAAAAAAATCCATGCACTTCTTCTTATCGAGTCCACACACAGGATTAGAAGTTGTTGAGCCAGAGCAGAACACACGTCTCTGTCTTGTTGCTTCTTTTGCTTCTTGTGTGGGGTGGAGGAAAGATTGGTGGAGACATGGCTGCGATCGACGTGAAGGCTCTTTCCTTGACCCCTGATATATGCACTGAACCTTTCTGATTTTATGATGCTTATTACAAGGTACTATGTTTACTTATATCTGTGTAGGAAGGAACTGCTGTTGCTGGTTTAATCTGAAGAAAGACACAAAAAGTAGGAGATAAGGGCCTGTCCCACTTGCATGCGTTTGGCGCGACCAAACGGAAGCGGAGTTCGTGCTATGTTCGCACGAAGTTTGCGGGTTACGTAATTTGCATCATACTCACCAATCAGCTGGGCAGGAGGCGGTCCGACTGAATTTGGGCGTCGGGCGGTGACGTCATTACGCAACGCCACGCGGGGCGGTGATGTCATCGCGCAACGCCACGCGCTAGGCGTACGTCGTCAAGACACTGCGTACGCCCTCAATGCGCCTGTTGGTGCGTGAAATTTTCAGACAGTGTAGGATTTTCGGAGCCCCTCCCGATGTCGGGACCAGCCCCGCACAACTCCATACGCCTCCCCGCTTCGAGTGGGACTGGCCCCGCGCGGCAGAACGCCTCAAGCGACCACGTTTGGTAGCGCCAAACGCTTGCAATCGCATACAAGTGGGACAGGCCCTTAACTCAGCGGGACAGGCAGCATCTAAGGAGAGATGGAATGGGTGATGTTTCAGGTCGAGACCCTTCCAATGTGACGCTGCATTACTCCAGCTTGTTTGTGTCTATGTTTACGTATCTGTTGTGCTGCTGCAAGTAAAAATTTGTCTTGGGACATCTGACAGTAAAACACTCTTGAATCTTGACTCTTGAGAACGAGTGTTGGCTCTTCAATGAAGTCTTACATTCTGAATCCACTCCAAGAGGATGTTCCCAATTGTACTCAGCAGCAGTTAAGGGTCCTTATATTTGAGCAGTAGAGCCCAGAGCCAAAACTACTTGGTGTTATACCAATAAGTTCAACTATACTGAAGGGGTTTATCTCATATGCCAGCTATTTCCTACTCTTCCTATTTTTCAGTTTAAGGGGCTGTCCCACTTGGGCGACCTAATTGGCAAGTTTAGAAGAGTTTGAAAAAATGACATGTTGAAGACCTCCTTCAACTGTTGAAAACTAGCTACAACTAACTTTGGGGAAATTGGACAGCGCATAGTGGAGAGTGAAGCCAACCCCCTTCGACCTACCTTCAACTATGATGAAGACTATCTACAACTACCTTCGACAACCCTTGATTACCTACGACTAACATGCCGACCTACTACAACTAAACCTACGAGTTAAAAAAGTATCGATTTTTTTCCATGGCGACCTTTTTTTAACTCGCAGGCATTTTTTACCATGGCCTAGTTGAGGCCTCGAGTACGCGGAGACCACTCTCGAGCATGGAAGAGAGTTATGAAGACCTCCTACGACCTCGTGTCGACCATGCTGCGAGTATGAGTCTAGGGCAAGCTCGCAGAACTCGCGGATTAGGTCGCCCAAGTGGGACAGGCCCTTTAGTTTAGTTTCTTGTCAACGAGGTACAGTGACAAACTTTCGTTGCGTGCTAACCAGTCAGTGGAAAGACAATCCATGATTACAATCGAGCCGTCCACAGTGTATATATACATGATAAAGGGAATAAAGTGAATAAGGTTTTGTGCAAGACAAAGTCCGATAGATTGCGATTAAAGATAGTCTGGGGGTCTCCAATGAGGTAGATGGTAGCTCACGGCCGCTCTCTCGTTGGTGGTAGGGTGGTACAGTTGTCTGATAACAGCTGGGAACAAACTGTCCCTGAATCCGGAGTTGTACGTTTTCACACTTCTGTACCTCTAGCTTGATCGGGGGAAAACATTCCTAAACCTATCCACTTCCCCTTTTAACCTGTCACTTGCCCAAGCAGTTGTCCCCACTTGCCTTAAAGCCACCTCCATCGTGCCGGTGCCAAAACACTCCACTGCGGCAAGCCTCAACGACTTCCGCCCAGTTGCACTTACCCCCATCATCACCAAGTGCTTCGAGAGGCTGGTCCTGGCACACCTCAAAAGCTGCCTACCCCCCACACTGGATCCCTATCAGTTTGCCTACCGCAAGAACAGGAGTATGGAGGATGCCATCTCAATGGCACTTCACTCCGCCCTCTCCCACCTCGACAACAGAGACACTTACGTAAGAATGCTGTTCATCGATTACAGCTCAGCATTCAACACCATTATACCATCAAAACTGATCACCAAACTCGGTAACCTGGGCATCGACCCCTCCCTCTGCAACTGGATACTGGACTTTCTAACCAACAGACCCCAGTCTGTGAGGTTAGACAAGCACACCTCTTCAACCCTCACCCTGAACACCGGCGTTCCACAGGGCTGTGTGCTGAGCCTCCTCCTCTACTCCCTCTTCACCTATGACTGCACACCTGTACATGGTACTAACACCATCATCAAGTATGCAGATGATACAACGGTGATTGGCCTCATCAGCAACAACGATGAGCTGGCCTACAGGGAGGAGGTCCAGCACTTAGCAGCATGGTGCGCTGACAACAACCTGGCCCTTAACTCCAAGAAGACCAAGGAGCTCATTGTAGACTTCAGGAAGTCCAGAAGCGGCACGCACACCCCCATCCACATTAACGGGACGGAGGTGGAACGTGTTTCTAGCTTCAGGTTCCTGGGAGTCAACATCTCCGATGACCTCTCTTGGACCCACAATACCTCTACTCTGATCAAGCAGGCTCATCAGTGTCTCTTCTTCCTGAGGAGACTGAAGAAGGTCCATCTGTCTCCTCAGATCCTGGTGAACTTCTACCGCTGAACCATCGAGAGCATCCTTACCAACTGCATCACAGTATGGTATGGCAACTGCTCTGTCTCCGACCGGAAGGCATTGCAGAGGGTGGTGAAAATTGCCCAACGCATCACCGGTTCCTCGCTCCCCTCCATTGAGTCTGTCCAAAGCAAGCGTTGTCTGCGGAGGGCGCTCAGCATCGCCAAGGACTGCTCTCACCCCAACCATGGACTGTTTACCCTCCTACCATCCGGGAGGCGCTACAGGTCTCTCCGTTGCCGAACCAGCAGGTCCAGGAACAGCTTCTTCCCGGCGGCTGTCACTCTACTCAACAACGTACCTCGGTGACTGCCAATCACCACTCCCCCCTCCCCCGGACACTTATTATTATTTATTCAAATCGTTTGCTATGTCGCTCTTCAAGGGAGATGCTAAATGCATTTCGTTGTCTCTGTACTGTACACTGACAATGACAATTAAAATTGAATCTGAATCTGAATCTGAACACCCGTTCAAACAAGGTTTTCGTGACTCTTTTCTGCATCGACTCTGTGGGTTTAATTACATCCTTCCTGTGGCGAGACATCCAGAACTGCACACTATAGTCCAGCTGCATCCTAACCAACGACTTGTACATAGCTGGAACGTAACACCTCCCGCAACTGGGGGAAGCCTATGCAGGGGGCGCAGTCGAGAACAAAGATGGGACCCGGGGGGGGGGGGGGGGGGGGGGGGGGTGGGGGGGGGGAGGGGAGCCTGTGTCACCTATTACTGTTTCTGGATATTTATTATCTGAGAGTCTCTCTCTCTCTCTCACATCTCTCTCACACCCCTCTCTTAAGTAAGTAAGTAAGTTTATTGGCCAAGTATTCACATACAAGGAATTTGCCTTGGTGCTCCACCCACAAGTAACAACAGGACATACAGTGACAGTTACGAATGACTCAGAAAACACTAAACATTAATAATAATAAAACATTCATGATAAAACACCATTGATCAAGCATGTGAACCAACAAAATACCAGATCAAAGGGAGGCTACAGAATTTATAGTCTCTTTCTCACTCTCTCTCTCCCCCCCCCCCTCTCTCATACCCGCCCCTCACCTCTCCCTCTCACACACTCTCTCTCCCACACCCCTCTCACTCTCTCTCCCACACACCTCTCTCTCTCCTCTTTCTCACTCTCTCTCTCTCTCCACAAAGCAAATAGGTCTCTACACTTTACGCTCACCATGGCAACCTGGGCCCCACCCTGTCAGACATAATCCCCGAGGCCTCATCACCCGTGCCCCACCCTCTCGACAATAAATAGCCAGCTTGTGGTTCACTTTCCCAGCAACAAAGAGTTCTGCAGCTGAAATGCAAATGTTTTCTCTTCCCCGAGCTGCTGCCTGCGCTGCTGAGCCTTTCCAGCAAGTTTACGCTGCAATTTCAGATTGCTATAATCTGGAATAAAAAAAATAGTTGGTATTTTTTAAATGTTCAATTGATTTTCCATGTCAGTTCTGCCACGCCAAAGTCCAGACTTCCCCTTTAAAAGCTGAGTGATGGAATTTGCATGTTTAACTTTCGAGTTGCTAATCATTACTGCATGACTCACGAGTGGAAATCCTGCTGGCAATGGTATTTTGACAATTTCACTCCATAACAGAGAAAAATGACTCAATCTTGACTCATTCCAGGTGTACATTAAACAAAGGCATATAATGCTGAACTGACTCAGCGGGTGAGGCAGCATCTCTGGAAGACATGGATGGGTGACATGGATGGGTAGGACTTGGTTTATACTCTCTAGAATTTAGGAGATTGAGAGGGGATCTTATAGAAACTTACAAAATTCTTAAGGAGTTGGACAGGCTAGATGCAGGAAGATTGTTCCCGATGTTAGGGAAGTCCAAGACAAGGGGGTCACAGCTTAAGGATAAGGGGGAAATCCTTTAAAACCGAGATGAGAAGAACTTTTTTCACACAGAGAGTGGTGAATCTCTGGAACTCTCTGCCACAGAGGGTAGTTGAGGCCAGTTCATTGGCTATATTTAAGAGGGAGTTAGATGTGGCCCTTGTGGCTAAGGGGATCAGGGGGTATGGAGAGAAGGCAGGTACGGGATACTGAGTTGGATGATCAGCCATGATCATATTGAATGGCGGTGCAGGCTCGAAGGGCCGAATGGCCTACTCCTGCACCTATGTTTCTATGTTTCTATGTTTCTGGTCGGGAGTCTTTTTCAGACCGATTGTGGGGTGGGGGTGAGAAAACTGGAAGAGATGTGAGCTAGTCTGGTTAAGGGTCTTGACCGAAACGTCACCCATACCTTCCCTCCAGAGATGTTGCCTGACCCGCTGACCCTGCTATGACTGGCATTCATAGCAAAAGGATTTGAGTATAGGAGCAGGGAGGTTCTACAGCAGTTGTACAGGGTCTTGGTGAGACCACACCTGGAGTATTGCATGCAGTTTTGGTCTCCTGATCTGAGGAAAGACATTCTTGCCATAGAGGCAGTACAGAGAAGGTTCATCTGATTCCTGGGATGTCAGGACTGTCATATGAAGAAAGACTGGATAGACTCGGCTTGTACTCACTAGAATTTTGAAGATTGAGGGGGGATCTTATAGACTTTCAAAATTCTTAAGGGGTTGGACAGGCTAGATGCAGGAAGATTGTTCCCGATGTTGGGGAAGTCCAGAACTAGGCGTCACAGTTTAAGGATAAGAGGGAAGTCTTTTAGGACCGAGATGAGGAAAACACTTTTCAAACAGAGAGTGGAGAATCTGTGGAATTCTATGCCACAGAAGGTAGTTGAGGCCAGTTCATTTGCTATATTTAAGAGGGAGTTAGATGTGGCCCTTGTGGCTAAGGGGATCAGGGGGTATGGAGAGAAGGCAGGTACAGGATACTGAGTTGGATGATCAGCCATGATCATATTGAATGGCGGTGCAGGCTCGAAGGACCGAATGGCCTACTCCTGCACCTATTTTCTATGTTTCTATGAACCGCTGATTTACTGCAGCCTTTTCTGTGTCCAGAGTCTCTCATTTTTTTTTTTTTGTAAACCTGCATCTGCAGTTCCTTGCTTGTAAATGATGGGCCAAAGGGCCTGTCTCTCTGGTCCTTGGCTCTGGATGTGTTAGTACTTTCTTACTTGCAGCGATCCGGATTGTTTTCACCTCACTCTATTCCAAGTTCTCCGATGACTCACCTCTATAATTTGCTTGCTTGCTTGCTTGGCACGGCTGTTTTAACCACTAAAGCAAACTGGAAACACAACCTTGCAGCGTTTGCAAAATGGAAGCTTTTGCTCAATGCTTTGAATTCCTCAATTTTACTTCTAAACGACAGGCATTTAACCAACTGTTTCTAAAAACATTCTCACAGTGGGAAGTCATTCTCCCTGCAGCATGGTGGTGCAGCGGGTAGAGCAACTGCCTCACAGCGCCAGGGACCCAGGTTCGATCCTGACCCCAGGTTCATGGTCCTCCAAAATATTCCAAATGGAATTTAAACTGGAGGTGGTGGAGGGAGGACTTAAGCCAGAAAGGGTTATTGGGAAGAAATAGCTACTTTAGATTTAGTTGCATCTCTGGATGGGTGTCTGTCATAGAAACATAGAAATTAGGTGCAGGAGTAGGCTATTCGGCCCTTCGAACCTGCACAGCCATTCAATATGATCATTGCTGATCATCCAACTCAGTATCCCGTACCTGCCTTCTCTCCATACCCCCTGATTCCCTTAGCCACAAGGGCCACATCTAACTCCCTCTTAAATATAGCCAATGAACTGGCCTCAACTACCCTCTGTGGCAGAGAGTTCCAGAGATTCACCACTCTGTCTGTGTGGAGTTTGCACGTTTCCCTTTGACCGCACAGATTGTCTTCGGGTGCTCCGGTTTCCTCCCTCATCCCAAAAGACGAACGGCTTTTGTAGGTTAGCCGACCCTGGTATAACATTGACCCTAGTATGTAGGGAGTGGATGAGAAATGGGACAACATGGAACTGGTGTGAAAGGGTGATCGATGGCCAAGATGGACTCGGTGGGCCGAAGGTCCTGTTTCTATCGCTGTATCTCTAAAGTAAACTTTTGGCAGCATGATGGCGCAGCGGTAGAGTCGCTGCCTTAGACCAGAACCAGGGGCCACGGTCTTAGAATAAAGGGGAGGTCATTTAAGACTGAGGTGAGAACATTTTTTTTCACCCAGAGAGTTGTGAGTTTGTGGAATTCCCTGCCACAGAGGGCAGTGGAGCCCAAGCCACTGGATGGATTTAAGAGAGAGTTAGATAGAGCTCTAGGGGCTAGTGGAGTCAAGGGATATGGGGAGAAGGCTTCTCCCCATATCCGTCGCGGGGCTGGCCGAGTCCGGAGCGGGTGGAGCGGTGGTGGAGCGCTGCTGCTGCTGCTGATTCGGAGGCTGCAACTGCGGGTCTGCGGACGGCGGCACCGGGAGCCCCTGGAGGGAGACCGCTTTTCGGGGCTCCTGCAACGGCGACTTCTCCCGCCCGAGTTGCGGGGTTGAAGAGCTCCTGGAGCGGGGCCTAACATCACTGCCCCGCGCGGCTTGGAATGGCCGTGGGACTCTGCGAGCGCACACCGGGGGCTCCAACATCAAGACCCGGTGTGCGACCTCGCACCACCCGGCGTGGCTTTAATGGCCGCGGGACAATTGCCATCGCCAGCCGGGGGCTTTGACTTTGACTCTGTCATCGGGGGGGGGGGGGGGGAGAGTGCAGTGGAGAGATACGTTTTTTTTGGCCTTCCATCACAGCGATGTGATGGATGTTTATGTAAAATGTAATTATGTTGTGTCTGGGGTCTATTTGTTTGTAATGTATGGCTGCAGAAACGGCATTTCGTTTGGACCTCAAGGGGTCCAAATGACAATTAAATTGACTCTTGACTATTGACTATTAAAGGCAAGCATGGGTTATTGATCGGGGATGATTAGCCATGATCACAATGAATGGCAGTGCTGGCTCGAAGGGCCGAATGGCCTCCTCCTGCACCTATTTTCTATGTTTCTATGTTTCTATTACAGCACAAGTGACCCGGTTGTTGTCGTTACAGAATTTGTACCTTTTCCCTGTGACCGTGTGGGTTTTCTCCAGATACCCCAGTTTCCTCCCACTTTCCGGAGACGTGCAGGTTTACAGGTTTATTGGCTTCTGTAAATTGTCCCTAGTGTGTAGGATGGAACTAGTATATATGCGGATTGTGGCCGGCACCGACTCGATGGGCTGAAGGGCCTGTTTCCACGCTGTATCTCTAAAACTACAAAAACTATAGCTAATCACACTGAGGGATGGCACAGTGGCACAAAGTTAGAGCCCCTGAGACTTGGATTCGATCCTGACTACGAGTGCTGTCTCTACGGAGTTTGACAAAAAGAACCAGTGTGTGTGAACAGGTCCACAGGTTATAAGAGTAGAATTAGGCCATTCGGCCCATCAAGTCTACTCTGCCATTCAATCATGGCTGATCACTGCCTCCTAATCCCATTTTCCTGCCCTCTCCATAAACCTTGACACCCGTTCTAATCTAGGATTGATCAAGAACAGATTGGCTGTGGGGGGCCGGAATGGATTTGGTGGGCTGAAGGGCCTGTGTCCACACTTCTTCTTCTCATCGAGTCCACACACAAGATTAGAAGTCATTCAGCCAGGGCTGAAAAACACCTTCTATTCTCTCTGCACCCATCCCATATCTCCATTTCCCCCTCTCCACTGACACTTAGTCTGACCGGTCTCGACCCAAAAAGGATCTCACCTACTCCTTGAGGACATTTGCAATTCTGAAGGAAGGCTATTTCATACCAGAATATTGTTACCTCTTTGTAGTTTGAATATCTACTTAAATACTTCTTACGTATTGAGTTCTTGCTGACCAATTAGAAAAAAAAAATGGAATTAAAAAAAATCCTTCTCTTATAGTTGCTGCCCGTCCCGCTGAGTTACTCCAGCATTTTGTCCAGATCGCTTGCTCAGTTCAGTTTCGTGTATTGCCACGTGTACCGAGGTACAGTGAAAAACTTTTTGTTGTGTGCTATCCAGTCAGTGGAAAAACAATACATGATTACCATCCAGCCATTTACAGTGACACATGAAAAGGGCTAACGATTAGTAAAGTCCAATCAACGATAGACAATAGACATAGACAATAGGTGCAGATGTAGGCCATTCGTCCCTTCGAGCCAGCACCGCCATTCAATGTGATCATCCCCAATCAGTACCCCGTTCCTGCCTTCTCCCCATATCCCCTGACTCCGCTATCTTTAAGAGCCCTATCTAGCTCTCTCTTGAAAGCATCCAGAGAACCGGCCTCCACCGCCCTCTGAGGCAGGGAATTCCACAGACTCGCCACTCTCTGTGAGAAAAAAGGTTTCCTTGTCTCCGTTCTAAATGGCTTATCCCTTATTCTTAAACTGTGGCCCCTGGTTCTGGACTCCCCCAACATCGGGAACATGCTTCCTGCCTCCAGCGTGTCCAAGCCCTTAACAATCTTAGTTGGAAGGTCACCAATGAGGTAGATAGTAGTTCAAGAGCTCCGACCGCCGGCCTGTGGCCGATAACATCCTGTAGCCGCGGTCTCCGGTGGGAAAGTGGCCGATTCGGGCACGCAGAGTGTGTTCGACCATCCCGACGTCAGAGGTTCGATCATCACGGCAAGAGGGCCTGTACATCAAGTCAAGTCAAGTCAAGTCAAGTTTATTTGTCACATACACATACGAGATGTGCAGTGAAATGAAAGTGGCAATGCTCGCGGAACAACAAAACAACCAAACAAATTATAAACACAATCATAACACACATATTATTTTACATAATAAATAATAGAAGGAAAAACGTTCTGTACAGTTAGTCCCTGGTGAGAAAGGCGTTTACAGTCCGAATGGCCTCTGGGAAGAAACTCCTTCTCAACCTCTCCGTTCTCACTGCATGGCAACGGAGGCGTTTGCCTGACCGTAGCGGCTGGAACAGTCCGTTGCAGGGGTGGAAGGGGTCTCTCATGATTTTGTTTGCTCTGGAGTTGCACCTCCTGTTGTATAGTTCCTGCAGGGGGGTGAGTGAAGTTCCCATAGTGCGTTTGGCCGAACGCACTACTCTCTGCAGAGCCTTCTTGTCCTTGGCAGAGCAATTCCCGAACCAGATGGTAATGTTCCCGGACAAGATGCTTTCCACCGCCGCTGAGTACATCCGGCCGTCCTTGGTGGCAGTAGGCCATTCGGCCCTTCGAGCCAGCACATCCATTCAATATGATCATGGCTGATCATCCCCAATCTGTACCCCGTTCCTGCTTTCTCCCCACATTCCTTCCTTTAGCCCTAAGAGCTAAATCGAACTCTCTCTTGAAAATATCTAGTACATTGCTCGCCACTGCGTTCTGTGTCGGAGAATTCCACAGATTCACAACTCTCTGGGTGAAATATACTCACTTCCACTGAAAACCACCAGGTCAGAAGGTTTACACAAAACAAACTGGAGTAACTCAGCGGGACAGGCAGTACCCTTCTGAATGTTGTAGTCGGCAGGGCAGTACTCTGCATATCGCCAACTTGGACAATTCTACATTTTTATCAAACCAATTAATCAAGGATATTAACATACAGGTTCTTTGGAGTGTGGGAGGAAACCGAAGATCTCAGATGAAAACAAACCCACGCAGATCACGGGGAGAGCGTGCCAACTCCGTACAGACAGCACCCGGGTCTCTGGTGCTGCATTTTGCTGTAAGGCAGCAACTCTACCGCTGTGCCACCGTGACCGCCATCTCTGGAGAGAAGGAAAGAAGGTATGTACGATCGAGCAACTGACACCTCTGCAAGTACTAAGTTCATGTTGTATAGAAACATAGAAACATAGAAGCAGGTGTAGGCCATTCGGCCCCTCGAGCCAGCACCGCCATTCAATGTGATTATGGCTGATCATCCACAATCAATACCCCATTCCTGCCTTCTCCCCATACCCCCTCGACTCCACTAGCCCCTAGAGCTCTATAGAAACATAGAAATTAGGTGCAGGAGTAGGCCATTCGGCCCTTCGAGCCTGCACCGCCATTCAATATGATCATGGCTGATCATCCAACTCAGTATCCCGTACCTGCCTTCTCTCCATACCCTCCATTTCCGGCGGCTGTCACTCTACTCACAACGTACCTCGGTGACTGCCAATCACCACCCCCCCCCCCCCCCCCCCCCCGGACACTTATTATTATTTATTCAATTCATTTGCTATGTCGCTCTTCCAGGGAGATGCTAAATTGCTAAATGCATTTTGTTGTCTCTGTACTGTACACTGACAATGACAATTAAAATTGAATCTGAATCTGAATCTGATCCCCTTAGCCACAAGGGCCACATCTAACTCCCTCTTAAATATAGCCAATGAACTGGCCTCGACTACCCTCTGTGGCAGAGAGTTCCAGAGATTCACCACTCTCTGTGTGAAAAAAGTTCTTCTCATCTCAGTTTTAAAGGATTTCCCTCTTATCCTTAAGCTGTGACCCCTTGTCCTGGACTTCCCCAACATCTGGAGCAATCTTCCTGCATCTAGCCTGTCCAACCCCATAAGAATTTTGTAAGTTTCTATAAGAAAACTCTATCTAACTCTCTTTTGAATCCCACTTTCCCCTGAGTCTCAGCCTGAAGAAGGGTCTCGACCCTGAAACGTCACCCATGCCTTCTCTCCAGAGATGCTGCCTGCCCCGCTGAGTTACTCCAGCATTTTGTGTCTATCTCCGTTGTAGACCAGCATTTGCAGTTCCTTTCTGCACAACTCTCAATGTATAAACCAGGCGGAGTCTGGCAACACTGCCCGACAATCTCTGTTCCTATTGACGGAGGTCCCCGTCAGTCAACTTAGACTGACACAGAGAGCGAGTGAGAGAGACTTGGTTCCACTTCGCTGCTGGGAGTTTGCTGGCCAAAAATAGCTCCTGGCATTAATTTATTTTGCAGGCAGGCGAGAGTCGGTGCGAAGCAGGGAAGAAGCTAGTGGCGTTTGCCTCCCCCTTCCCTTCACGCGATGTTGATTTGGAGACATATACTGGTCGCCTGCCTGGCGCTGGTCGCTGTCAGAGTGAACGGTGAGACTTTAATGTAATTACTAGTCAGTCATGAGGTTGCTTGTTTCAAGTCTTTTTTTTCTCTGGGTGATTCAATGCGCATTTTTAAGACTCTTGCCAACAAAGGCGTTCCTTGCAAAGACATTGGCAAATCGAGGGCAGAGAGGGGGGTGATTTGGACACAGTAGAATTAGCAGATGGGCACAAGTTCTGGGGTAATATCATGAACTTTCAGACAGGAAGGTAGGAAGGAAGGAAGGAACAGCAGATGCTGGTTTAGACCGAAGATAGACGCAGAAAGCTGGAGTAACTCAGCGGGGACAGGCAGCGTCTCTGGAGAGAAGGAATGGGGTTGAGGCCCTAGTTCTTTAGACGGGTACATGGAGGGATATGCGGGCCAACATGCAGGCAGGTGGGACTAGTGGGGGTGGGATATTTTGGCAAATTGGGCCGAAGGGCCTGCACGATGACTCAACGACTCAGCGGCATCTCTGCAGAACAAGGATAGGTGACGTTTCAGAAATAGACACATAGAAACATAGAAAATAGGTGCAGGAGGAGGCCGTTCGGCCCTTTGAGCCAGCACCGACATTCATTGTGATCATGGCTGATCGTCCCCTATAAATAACCCGTGCCTGCCTTCTCCCCATATCCCTTGTCTCCACTAGCCCCTAGAGCTCTATCTAACTCTCTCTTAAATCCATCCAGTGATTTGGGCTCCATTGCCCTCTGTGGCAGGGAATTCCATAAATCCACAGAGTGCTGGAGTAACTCGGCGGGTCAGGCAGCATCTCTGGGGGTACATGGATAAGTGAGGCTTTTGAGTCAGGACCCTGCTTCAGACTGATAGGAGGGAAGGCGAGGTGGGGGAGAGGGGAGGCAGGACAGGCAGGGGGGGTTTCTTAAAACTTGCAGTGTGTAGGAGCCTTGGACAGGAACAGAAATTGGTGCAATACCTGGTGCAGGTGTAGTGGGATTACTGGTCAATCGAGCTATAAAACCTCAGAACCCCTTCTTGCCCAGGAGCTGCCTGCAAGAAGGAGGAACGAGCTATGTTTAAGTGGTGCTGTGCTCCGTTTTCTGTGCATTGTGCAATTCAATATAGTTTCTGTGCAAAATAAACCATGCTTGGAAATATAGAAACATAGAAATTAGGTGCAGGAGTAGAGGCCATTCGGCCCTTCGAGCCTGCACCGCCATTCAATATGATCATGGCTGATGATCATCCAACTCAGTATCCCGTACCTGCCTTCTCTCCATACCCCCTGATCCCCTTAGCCACAAGGGCCACATCTAACTCCCTCTTAAATATAGCCAATGAACTGGCCTCAACTACCCTCTGTGGCAGAGAGTTCCAGAGATTCACCACTCTCTGTGTGAAAAAAAGTTCTTCTCATCTCGGTTTTAAAGGATTTCCCCCTTATACTTAAGCTGTGACCCCTTGTCCTGGACTTCCCTAACATTGGGAACAATCTTCCTGCATCTAGCCTGTCCAACCCCTTAAGAATTTTGTAAGTTTCTATAAGATCCCCCCTCAATCTCCTAAATTCTAGAGAGTATAAACCAAGTTTATCCCGTCTTTCTTCATAAGACAGTGCTGACATCCCAGGAATCAGTCTGGTGAACCGTCTCTGCACTCTCTCTATGGCAATAATGTCCTTCCTCAGATTTGGAGACCAAAACTGTACGCAATACTCCAGGTGTGGTCTCACCAAGACCCTGTACAAACTGCAGTAGAACCTCCCTGCTCCTATACTCAAATCCTTTTGCAATGAAAGCTAACATACCATTCGCTTTCTTTACTGCCTGCTGCACCTGCATGCCTACCTTCAATGACTGGTGTACCATGACACCCAGGTCTCGCTGCATCTCCCCCTTTCCCAATAGCAGAATAGTTTGTAAAGTTTGCGGTTTTCACTCTGGAGTCCTCCAGTCTGCTACATACAATGCACACCTACACACAGTAGAGTCACACAGCATGGAAACAGGCCCTTCGGCCCAACTTGCCCGTGCAGTCCAAGATACCCCAGCCACACTAGTCCCACCTGCCTGCCTTTGGCCCAATACCCCTCTAAACCTTGTCTAGGAAGACAATAGACAATAGGTGCAGGAGTAGGCCATTCGGCCCTTCGAGCCAGCACCGCCATTCACTGTGATCATGGCTGATCATCCACAATCAGTACCCCGTTCCTGCCTTCAAGGTAACATTGGCAAATTTTGTAGATGACACAAAGCTGGGTGGCAATGTGAACTGTGAGGAGGATGCTATGAGAATGCAGGGTGACTTGGACAGGTTGGGTGAGTGGGCAGATGCATGGCGGATGAGTTTAATGTGGATAAATGTTAGGTAATCCACTTTGGTAGCAAAACAGGAAGGCAGATTACAATCCTGCACCTATTGTCTATGTCTACTGCCTTCTGCCCATATCCCTTGACTCCGCTATCTTTAAGAGCTGCAGATGCTGGTTTCTTACCGAAGATAGACACAAATTGCTGGGGTAACTCAGCGGGTCAGGCAGCATCATTGGAGAAAAAGAAGAGATGATGTTTCGGATCAGCCTGAAGAAGATATTCTGACCCAAAACGTCATCTATTTGTTTTCTCCAGAGATGCTACCTGATCCGCTGAGTTAGAACAGCATTTCTGGTCTATCTTCCCTCTAGATTCAGATTCAGATTCAGATTCAACTTTAATTGTCATTGTCAGTGTACAGTACAGAGACAACGAAATGCAGTTAGCATCTCCCTGGGAGAGCGACATAGAATATGATTTCAATAAATAAATCTGTTTACATGCATACAGTCATAGACTTCTTTTTTCCTGTGGGAGGAGTGTCTGGGGGGGAGGGTGATTGGCAGTTACCGAGGTACGTTGTTGAGTAGAGTGACAGCCGCCGGAAAGAAGCTGTTCCTGGACCTGCTGGTCCGGCAACAGAGAGACCTGTAGCGCCTCCCGGATGGTAGGAGGGGAAACAGTCCATGGTTGGGGTGAGAGTAGTCCTTGGCGATGCTGAGCGCCCTCCGCAGACAACGCTTGCTTTGGACAGACTCAATGGAGGGGAGCGAGGAACCGGTGATGCGTTGGGCAATTTTCACCACCCTCTGCAGTGCTTTCCGGTCGGAGACAGAGCAGTTGCCGTACCATACTGTGATGTTAGGTTTCAACAACTAAGTTACAGAGAAAGGTTGAATAAGTTAGGTCTTTATTCTCTGGAGCGCAGAAGGTTAAGGGGGGACTTGATAGAGGTCTTTAAAATGATGAGAGGGATAGACAGAGTTGATGTGGACAAGCTTTTCCCTTTGAGAATAGGGAAGATTCAAACAAGAGGACATGACTTCAGAATGAAGGGACAGAAGTTTAGGGGTAACATGAGGGGTACTTCTTTACTCAGAGAGTGGTAGCGGTGTGGAATGAGCTTCCAGTAGAAGTGGTGGAGGCAGTTTCGTTGGTATCATTTAAAAATAAATTGGATAGGCATATGGATGAGAAGGGAATGGAGGGTTATGGTATGAGTGCAGGCAGGTGGGACTAAGGGAAAAAAAGTTGTTCGGCACGGACTTGTAGGGCCGAGATGGCCTGTTTCCGTGCTGTAATTGTTATATGGTTATATGGTTACTTGAAGTTAGAGAAGTCAATGTTCATACCACTGGGTTGTAAACTGCCCAAGCGAAATATTTCTCCAATTTGCGCTGGGCCTCACTGTGACAGTGGAGGAGGCCCAGGACAGAAAGGTCAGTGTGGGAATGGGAGGGGAAGTAAAAGTGGGTAGCAACCGGGAGCTTGTGTAGGCCTAGGCGGTCTTAACGCAGATGTTCTGTGAAAAGATGGCTGTTGTGTTGGGTTTATTGAGTGTTTTATATGAACATATGGTTTGTGGAAATTGATTTCAATTGTTCTATTTTACCATCCAGGACAGGACGGTGGTTTCAACCTTGAAGACGCGTTCAGTGATGATGAACCAACTCCAAAAACACGTAAGTAGTCACTCTATTAATATTGGCATGATGGCGCAGCAGTAGAGTTTGCTGCCTTACATATATGAGTGTTAAGGGTTTGGACACGCTAGAGGCAGGAAACATCTTCCCGATGTTGGGGGGTCCAGAACCAGGGCCCACACACAGTTTAAGAATAAGGAGTAGGCCATTTAGAACGGAGACGAGGAAACACTTTTTCCTCACAGAGAGTGGTGAGTCTGTGGAATTCTCTGCCTCAGAGGGCGGTGGAGGCAGGTTCTCTGGATACTTTCAAGAGAGAGCTAGATAGGGCTCTTGAAAATAGCGGAGTCAGGGGATAAGGGGAGAAGGCAGGAACGGGGTACTGATTGGGGATGATCAGCCATGATCACATTGAATGGCGGTGCTGGCTTGAAAGGCCGAATGGCCTACTCCTGCACCTATTGTCTATTGACTTTGGTTTCCTCCCACACTCCAAAGACGTGCAGGTTTGTAGGTTAATCGGCTTGGTGTAATGTAAAAATGATCTCTAGTGCGTGTAGGATAGTGATAGTGTGCGGGGATCGCTGGTCGGCACGGACCTGGTGGGTTGAAGGGCCTGTTTCCGTGCTGTATCTCCAAGCTGAACAAAATTGCAGATGCTTGTTCACACTGAATATAGGCACAAAAAGCTGGAGTAACTCAGCGGGACAGGCAGCATCTCTGGTGAGAAGGAATGGGTGACGTTTCAGGTCGAGACCCTTCTTCACACTGGATCTTCAGTCGCCCATTCCTTCTCTCCAGAGATGCTCCCTGTCCTGCTGAGTTACTCCAGCATTTTGTGTCATATTTACCAACACTTGGTCTGGGGCCTTCAGTGCCGTGCTCCAAGTCCAAATTGGTCTCCAAATCTGAGGAAGGACATTATTGCCATAGGGGGAGTGCAGAGAAGGTTCACCAGACTGATTCCTGGGATGTCAGGACTGTCTTATGAAGAAAGACTGGATAGACTTGGTTTATACTCTCTAGAATTCAGGAGATTGAGAGGGGATCTTATAGAAACTTACAAAATTCTTAAGGGGTTGGACAGGCTAGATGCAGGAAGATTGCTCCCGATGTTGGGGAAGTCCAGGACAAGGGGTCATAGTTTAAGGATAAGGGGGAAATCCGAGATGAGAAAAACTTTTTTCACACAGAGAGTGGTGATATGTGGAATTCTCTGCCACAGAAGGTAGTTGAGGCCAGTTCGTTGGCTATATTTAAGAGGGAGTTGGATGTGGCCCTTGTGGCTAAAGGGATCAGGGGGTATGGATAGAAGGCAGGTACAGGATACTGAGTTGGATGATCAGCCGTGATCACATTGAATGGCGGTGCAGGCTCGAAGGGCCGAATGGCCTACTCCTGCACCTATTTTCTATGTCTACGTTTCTATCTACATGAGGTCCTGCCCTAAGAAGATGGTATCCATCATCAGGGATGAAAGATGAAGAATGGTCTTGACCCGAACCGTCACCTATTCCTTCTCTGCAGAGATGCTGTCTGTACCGCTCAGTTACTCCAGCTTTTTTTTTGTGTCCATCACGGATTCCCCACCAATCGGGACATACTCCTCCTTCCGTTGGGTACAGAAGTTTAGTTTTGAGTCCGCGCTGACCAGCGATCCCTGCACACTAACACTAGGGCCAATTTACACCTACACCAAGCACTAACCTACAATTACCCTGTATGTCTTGGGAGCGTGGGAGAAAACGGAAAGTTTTTTCGGCGAAAACCCACGCAGGTCACGGGGAGAACGTGCAAACTCCGTACAGACAGCACCCGTAGTTGGGATCGAACCCGGGTCTCCGGCGCTGTAAGGCAGCAACTCTACCATGGTACCACTGTGGTTCATAAGTGATAAGAGAGCAGAGTCAGGCCATTTGGTCCATCAGGTCCACACCACCATTCAATCATAGCAAATATATCTTCCCCTCTTAACCGCATACTCCTGCCGTCTCCCCATAGCCCCTGACATGCATACAAACCAAGGATCTACGTATCTGGCTCTGCCTTAAAAATATCCCACACCACCAGGTTTCCGGAGAGGCTACTTCCCTACGATTATCAAGTCCTGAACACAACTACCTTGTAGGGCGAAACGGTGGTGCTGCGGCCCTTAGAGTTGCCGCCATTCTTGATCATGGCGCCACTCAGACCCGTACCTGGTTACCCCCTGATCCCCTGAGCCACAAGGGCCACATCTAACTCCCTCTTAATTATAGCCAATGAACTGGCCTCAACTACCCTCTGGCAGAGAGTTCCAGAGATTCACCACTCTCTGTGTGAAAAAAGTTCTTCTCATCTCGGTTTTAAAGGATTTCCCCTTTATCCTTAAACTGTGACCCCTTGTCCTGGACTTCCCCAACATCGGGAGCAATCTTCCTGCATCTAGCCTGTCCAACCCCTTGTCTGTGCGGAATTTGTACGTTCTCCCCGTGACTTGCGTGGGTTTTCTCCGAGATCTTCGGTTTGATCCCACACTCCAAAGACGTACAGGTTTGCAGGTTAATTGGCTTGGTATAATTGTAAAGTGTCCCTAGTGTGTGTGTGTAGGATAGTGAGGGGATTGATGGTCGGCGTGGACTCGGTGGGCCGAAGGGCCTGTTTCCGTTCTGTATCCCTAATCTAAACTAGACTAAACCATAATTGAGGAGTCATTCTCAAACTGTGACCTCCAGGTTCAGGAACAGCTTGTTCCCAACAGCCATCAAGGTCTTGAACACAACAAACACGAACTAAACTACAAACTATATTGATTACACTGGGAGCTACCCAATATTGTTTTTTTTTTAAGTTTATTGATTTTATGGGGGGGGTTTAATTATAATATCTATGAGTAACCAGAGTCGCCAGGAAGCGAGCGGGCAAGATCATCTCTGACCCCTCTCACCCTGGCCACAAACTCTTTGAATCACTTCCCTCTGGAAGGCGACTCCGGACTGTCAAAGCTGCCACAGCCAGACATAAAAACAGTTTTTATCCACGAGTAGTTGCTCTACTCAACAGCCAAAAATCTGTAGCCTCCCTTTGATCTGGTATTTTGTTGGTTCACATGCTTGATCAATGGTGTTTTATCATTAATGTTTTATTATCATTAATGTTTAGTGTTTTCTGAGTCATTCGTAACTGTCACTGGATGTCATGTTGTTACTTGTGGGCGGAGCACCAAGGCAAATTCCTTGTATGTGAATACTTGGCCAATAAACTTACTTACTTACTTACTTACTTAACACAGTTGTATCTCTGGAGAAATGGAATAGGTGATGTTTCGGATCGAGACCCTTCTTCAGACTGAGAGTCGGGAAAGGGAAACGAGAGATATAGATGGTGATTTAGGGGGAAATAGAACAAATTAATGAAAGATAGGCAAAAATGATAAAAAGGAATCAGGCCATTATTAGCTGTGGGCGAGGTGAAAATGAATTACAGCCAATGAGACACAACAACACGACTGAAACTAGTACGACTTTGAGTGGGGGAGGGATGGAGAGTGAACGGATGCAAGGGTAACTTGTAGTTAGCGAAATCAAGATTCATACCACTGGGTTGTAAACTGGGTTGTTGTGTTTTTTGATGCACATGACAATTAAACACTCTCTTATCTTATCTCTTGTTGTGTTAAAATGATCTCATCTGTCTGTATGTGTCTCATTTCCCTACAATCCTTCTTCCCTATAACCATCAGGCTATTAAACACTGAATTGAATACTTCATTGTCACATGTGGAAAGTCTCACTGAAATGATTTGCTTGCATACACAAGGTATGCAAATAGTCACCCATAAAGGGTGCTTACAAACTACAAATGACCCCTCCGACCCCCCCCCCCCCCCCCAGTTCCAGTTCCCCCTTTGTCCTCCCACCCTCACCTCCCCCCCCCTCATGGCAGTCCCCCCATCCCCCCCACTCCTTTGTCCCTTGTTCTTCCCCCCCCCCCCCCTCCCCCCCTCCCCCCCCCCCCCCCCCTCACGACACGACAATCCCCCCACGCCTTTTCCCTGTTGCTCTTCCCCCTCCCTCACAACAGTCCCCCCACGCTCGCCTCAACTTCCAAATAGACACTGAACTATGTAGACTCGGGGGCATTAATTTTTGTATTTGCGCTATTATAAGGTCATATAGAAACAGAATTAGGCCATTTGGCCCCATCAAGTCTACTCCACTATTCAATCATGGCTGATCTACCTCTCCCTAGGAGGCTGCAAGGTGACTTGGATAGGTTGGGTGAGTGGGCAAATGCATGGCAGATGCAGTACAATGTGGATAAATGTGAGGTTATCCACTTTGGTGGGAAAAACAGGAAAGTAGACTATTATCTGAATGGTGGCCGATTAAGAAAAGGGGAGATGCAACAAGACCTGGGTGTCGTGGTACACCAGTCATTGAAAGTAGGCATGCAGGTGCAGCAGGCAGTGAAGAAAGCTCATGGTATGTTAGCATTCATAGCAAAAGGATTTGAGTATAGGAGCAGGGAGGTTCTACTGCAGTTGTACGGAGTCTTGGTGAGACCACACCTGGAGTATTACGTACAGTTTTGGTCTCCTAATCTGAGGAAATACATTCTTGCCATAGAGGGAGTACAGAGAAGGTTCACCAGACTGATTCCTGGGATGGCAGGACTTTCATATGAAGAAAGACTGGATAGACTCGGCTTGTACTCGCTAGAATTTAGAAGATTAAGGGGGGATCTTATAGAAATTTACAAAATTCTTAAGGGGTTGGACAGGCTAGATGCAGGAAGACTGTTCCCGATGTTGGGGAAGTCCAGAGCAAGGGGTCACAGTTTAAGGATAAGGGGGAAACATTTTAGGACCGAGATGAGAAAAACATTTTTCACACTGGCAGTGGTGAATCTGTGGAATTCTCTGCCACAGAATGTAGTTGAGGCCAGTTCATTGGCTATATTTAAGAGGGAGTTAGATGTGGCCCTTGTGGCTAAAGGGATCAGGGGGTATGGAGAAAAGGCAGGTACAGGATACTGAGTTGGATGATCAGCCATGATCATATTGAATGGCGGTGCAGGCTCGAAGGGCCGAATGGCCTACTCCTGCACCTATTTTCTATGTTTCTATGTTTCTATACTGAGTTGGATGATCAGCCATGATCATATTGAATGGCGGTGCAGGCTCGAAGGGCCGAATGGCCTACTCCTGCACCTATGTTCTATGTTTCCCACCTAGCCCCATTCTCCTGCCTTCTCCCCATAACCCCTGATACTCGTCCTAATCAAGAATCTATCTATCTCCGCCTTCAAAATATCCATTGAATTGGCCTCCACAGCCTTCAGTGGCAAAGAATTCCACAGATTCACCACCCACTGATTGTTTATGTTTCATTTTATGTACTGAAATTTGTTGTTGTTTATTATTGTGTTGTTTACAGAGTACTATGTTTACATATTTGTTGTGCTTCTGCAAGTAAGAACTTTAATGTTCAGTTTCTGGATCTACGGCAATAAAACACTCTTGAGCCTTGAAGTTTACTCAGATACTCCAGAGGTCATAGCTTCAAGGTGAAGGAGAAAAGATTAAATAGGAATCTGAGGGGTAACCTTTTTACACCGAGATGAGAAGAACTTTTTTCACACAGAGAGTGGTGAATCTCTGGAACTCTCTGCAACAGAGGGTAGTTGAGGGTTCATTGGCTATATTTAAGAGGGAGTTAGATGTGGCCCTTGTGGCTAAGGGGATCAGAGGGTATGGAGCCAGGTAGGATAGGTATGATTTGATCGGAATGGCGGTGCAGGCTCGAAGGGCGAACTACTCCTGCCCAATTTCTATGTTTCTAGAACACAAAAGGTGGTGGGTGTTGGAGCGACAGGTATTTGCATGGACTTTAAGAACAGGACAGGTACATAGATAGAACAGGCTTGGAATGATATGGGCCAAATGTAGGCAGGTGGGGCTACTGTAGATGGGACATGTGTACAAGTTTGGCTCAAGGGCTTGTCTCCACGCTGTATCCCTGTGACTCTATACCCATCCCTTGATAAAACAGGCAGCTGTATTTCAAAATATCTTTCATGATCCTGGTATGTCCACAAAGTGAATTTTACAGTCAACTAATTACTTTGAACTACAATTAATGCTATAAAATGGAAATTCGGGTTTTGTGTGGGTGAACAGCGATTCCGCTAGCATTGCAGGCAATGTTTGCTGAAACCGCCTTGCGTCATTGTATGCAAAACCACCAACTTTGAATGATTTCAATTTAGTTTCCGTTGTTTTAATGCATTTGGAGATGTGAGCCATATTGCTGCACTCTCGGCTTCGAGATACGAGTGTGTGTCATCCAGTCATAGAGTGATAACAGGGCCTTCGGCCCAACTTGCCCACACCGGCCAACAATGTCCCAATGTACAGTAGTCCCACCTGCCCGCATTTGGCCCATATCCCTCCAAACCTGTCCTACTCATGTACCTGTCTAACTGTTTCTTAAAAGTTGGGATAGTCCCAGCCGCAAATACCTCCTCTGGCAGCTCGCTCCACACACCCACCACCCTTTGTGCGAATAAGTTACCCCTCAGATTCCTATCTTTTCCCCTTCAACTAACTCTACAGAACGTTTTTCCTTCCATTATTTATTATGTAAAAGAATATGTGTGTTATGATTGTGTTTATAATTTGTTTGGTTGTTTTGTTGTTTGTCTTTTGCACAAAAGTCCGCGAGCATTGCCACTTTCATTTCATTGTGTATGTGACAAATAAACTTAACTGACTTGACTTGACTTCACCTTGAACCTATGTCCTCTGGTTCTCGATTCACCTCCTCTGGGGTAGAGATTCTAAGCATCTACCCCACTCATTCCTCATGATTTTGCACACCTCTATAAGATCAGCTCTCATCCTCCTGCGCTCTTTGCGAATGTATGCGTGCGCGCTCGTGTGTGTGTGTGTGTTCGCACGTCCCCACAAATGATGACTCTTTTTAAAAAAAAAATTGAAACCCTTTCATATAAATGGCACGGTGTCGCAACGGTAGAGTTGCTGCCTTACAGCACCTGTGACCCGGGTTCGAATCCGTGTGCGGGTGCTGTCTGTACGGAGTTTGTACGTTCTCCCCGTGACCTGCGTGGGTTTTCTCTGAGATCTTCGATTTGGCCTCACATTCCAAAGACGTACAGGTTTGTAGGTTCGTGGGCTTGGTATAAATAAGTAAGTAAGTGAGTATCCTTTATTGTCATTCAAATCTTTCGGTCTGAACGAGATTTTGTGTCTTGCAGTCAATTAAAAAAACAATAAACACAAATTTATCATCCACCACAGTGAGTTCACCAGGCACCTCCTCACTGTGATGGAAGGTACAAATGTAAATTATCCCTAGTGTGTGTAGGATAGTGTTCGTGTGCGGGGGTCGCTGGTCGATGTGGATTCAGTGGGCCGAAGGGCCTGTTTTCACGCTGTATCTCTAAACTAAACTAAACTAAACTAAACTAAACTAAACTAAACTAACATCTAAATAAACCATTGGCATTTTCAACCACGCTTTGGTTTCTGCTCAACCTTTGCAGAGGAAAGTCTCTGATTTCTCTACTGACATCTGAAACCACCTTGTACACTTGGGCATCTTTTGATGAGGTCCCAGGTTACATATTGTTTCCATTCAGGTTTCAACAGATGCCTTGGGCTGTCACGTCACCACCCAGAATAGCTTTCATCTCCAACCTACTTCTCATGCACTTCACAGAGCACAAGTAAGATTGTCCCTGAAGAAGGGCCTCGACCCAAAACGTCACCCATTCCATCAACAGAGTTTGAACTTTCTCCGTGTGACCACTTGTGTATATTTTTACCGGGTGCTCTGGTTTCCTCCCACACTCCAAAGACGTACAGGTTTGTAGGTGAATTGGCTTGTAAAAATCGTAAGTAGTCCCGAGAGCGTAGGATAATGTTAGTGTACGGGGTTAACATAGACAATAGGTGCAGGAGTGGGCCATTCGGCCCTTCGAGCCTGAACCGACATTCAATATGATCATGGCTGATCATCCAACTCAGTATCCCATCCCTGCCTTCTCTCCATACCCCCCGACCCCTTTAACCACAAGGGCCACATCTAACTCCCTCTTAAATATAGCCAATGAACTGGCCTCAACTACCTTCTGTGGCAGAGAATTCCACAGATTCACCACTCTCTGTGTGAAAAATGTTTTTCTCATCTCGGTCCTAAAATATTTCCCCCTTATCCTTAAACTGTGACCCCTTATTCTGGACTTCCTCAACATCGGGAATAATCTTCCTGCATCTAGCCTGTCCAATCCCTTAAGAATTTTGTAAGTTTCTATAAGATCCTCCCTCAATCTTCTAAACTCTAGTGAGCCTCGGTGGGATGAAGGGCATGTTTTTGTTCTGTATCTCTAAAGTCTAAAGATAATTGTTGGTACTATTTTGAGATTGGTCATGTGTAGCTGGAACTGATCCATGCTAAGATCACAAACAAAATTGGCAGACATTACAATCCTACACCAAAAATGGAGACTTTACGTTTGTCTCTTAGCAACTAAATGTTGTGCCAGAAAGTTTCATGGAACTAAGTGGAGTAACTATAAACATTTCTTTTCCAGAGGCTGACGAGTTTGATCTTAGTGACGCTTTTGATGATGATTCCAATCTGCCAACAGGTGTGTATTATTCCTTGTTTAAGAAGGAATTGCAGATGCTGGAAAATTGAAGGTAGACAAAAATGCTGATGAAACTCAGCGTGTGAGGCAGCATCTATGGAGTGAAGGAAATAGGCAACATTTCGGGTTGAAACCCTTCAGACTATATTATTCCTTCTTAAGTTCAAAAGTCCAAGGAGAAGAATTGGGCCATTCGGCCCATCAAGTCTACTCCGCCATTCAATCATAGCTGATCTATCGTTCCCTCTCAACCCCATTCTCCTGCCTTCTCCCCATAGCCCCTGACACCCTTGCTGATCAAGAATCTGTCATTCTCTGCCTTAAAAAGATCCACTGACTTGGCCCTCCACAGCCGTCTGTGGCAATGAATTCCACAGATTCACCGCCCACTGACGAAACAAATTCCTCCTCATGATAATTCAGGTATTTATATCCCTTAGTCCGTTCAGTGAAATCACCGACTAGAATACTTTAAATCATCCTTTATTTCACCATGGTGACCAGGTTTCTCTGTACCCCCCTGGGAAGCTCTCCCAGTGGATCACGGAGAAACACACATGCTCAAACAAAGGAATTAGCATACGGTTAATATGGTTGATACAGTGGGAGGTAACTTACAAAGGGTGGTGATTGTAGACCAGTAACTACAGTATAACATGGTTTATATAGATGTGGACAATCTTTGTATCCAATTACAATCATACACAGCATAATACATCTTAGCCAATTACAATAACATTAAACATCACATGTTTTCCAGGAAAAATTAATGTCACAGCTGGGATAATTAAACATAACTAAATGATGGCAACATAAAGAAATTAAAACTTAACTCCGAATACTTAAACCGTAGTCCTAATGTATGTAGTCCTAATTCTACATATTCCCATTCCTCCCTTTTATCATTCCATGATAACCCCCCATGTTCCCACCTATTTCTATCCTTCCCAGTCATTCAAAATCTTCCTGCACCTTATCAACATATTCAGTCTTTGCTTCATCATATACTTCATCCCATCTCACCAATAATATTCTCGGAGCACCCAGGTCTCATTTTCTCCCCCAATACACACATTTTACAACAGCTAATTGACAGAAGGATGGAGGGTTGGGTGTTTATGCGTGCTATTTTCGTGATATTTATTTAGTTGTTTATCTTTTAATATTTTACCTTGTATGTATCGTTAGCTTTTAGAAATGTTTGAATGGTGCACTGACTGGCTGACATTTTTAAATTTTGTTGTACATGGTTCATGTTACAATGACAATAAAGAAACTATTCTAAAGGGGCTGTCCCACTAGTGTACGGTAAGTCCTTTAGAGAGCGCGGGGGGGGGGGGGGGGGGGGGGAGGAGAGAAGGGGAGAGAAGGGGAGAAAGGGGAGATGAATGGGAGAGAAGGGGGTGGGGAAGGAGTGGAGACACTTTTAAGAAGTCAGACAACGTTTAATAAAGTTTAGCGGGCATTTTAACTACCGGTCGGTTTTCCTAGGTCCTGAAAACACCAATGAGCCAATTATAATGCCCGGTCAGCGAAAGAGATTGCCTAGGGCAGCCCTCGACTGCCTGTAACTACATAGCGACCCCACTCCACTGCACTACGAGTTAAAAAGAACCAGGCTGACAAATTTTTACTCGCGGAAATGTTTTCAACATGCTGAAAAGTTTTCCGCGACCTAGCTGAGGCCACGAGTATTCGGGAACTTCCCTCGAGCATGAAGGAGAGTTCCAGTGAACTCATAAGTTCCCCTAGAACCACGTGTCGACCAGGCTGCGGGTTTGAGTCGAGGGCAAACTCTTCTAAACTCGCAGATTAGGTCACTGCAGTGGGACAGCCCCTTTATCCTACAAAAATACAAAATAATCGCAATAACTCGGTACATAGCCATGTTGATTAGCCAGTCTGACCAGCTTCCGAAGCCCCAATCACCCCAGTCACTTGCTTCCTTCATGTTATACAACTGTTCTCTTATTAGCACCGCCATTCAATGTTATCATAGCTGGTCATCCACAATCAGTACCCAGTTCCTGCTTCTAGTGTGTCCAAACCCTTAACAATCCTATACGTTTCAATAAGATATCCTCTCATCCTTCCAAATTCCATTGTATACAAGTCCAGCTCTCCAAAACGGCACACAATACTCCGGGTGTGGTCACATTAGGGCCCTGTAAAACTGCAGAAGGAGCTAATTGCTCCTATACTATAATCCTCTCACAATTAAGGCCAACATGCCACGGGCTTTCTTCACTGCCTGCTATACCTGCATGCTTACTTTCAGTGACTGATGTACAATCACACCCCGATCTCGTTGTACTTCCCCTTTTCCTAATCTGACACCATTCAGATAATAATCTGCCTTCCTGTTCTTGCCACCTCACATTTGAATAACCTCACATTTATCCATATTATACTGTATCTGCCATGCATCTGCCCATTCACCCAACCTATCCAATTCCCCCTGCATTCTCCTCACAGTTATCACTGCCACCCAGTTTTGTGTCATCTGCAAATCTGCTAATGTTACTTGTAATCCCTTCATCTAAATCGGCACAGGGACTTTTACTCCCTCCTTTTGACATGCATAATCAAATTTACTAGGAGCATGGTAACATGGCAATACTCCATCCTTGCAATCACCATCACATTGCTGTGCATCTCCTTCACATAGGCGATAGATTACATCGGCATACTGTGTTTTCACTGCCCCGATGGCTATCAATGTCCCAAGATAGGCGGACAACAACGGAATGTCCATCATGGTTTATCCTAGAAAGGGATTTCTTAAAAGAAAGAAAAGGTTAGCGTTTTATGTCTTAGGCACCATACTGACAATGTTACAGTGACGAAAATGAACCCACGCATCCCTCCCCTCCACCTTAGCAGCGGTAGTGGTTGTTAGAAGGATCTGGTAATGCCCTTCCTACCGAATGTCCAGTCTCTTCCTCATCCAATTCTTGATCATTACGTAAGTACCTGGTTCAATTTTAGACGGAGTGGTTAGAGTGTACATCTTTCAATGCCCTGGTTAACATAGAAACATAGAAAATAGGTGCAGGAGTAGGCCATTCGGCCCTTCGAGCCTGCACCGCCATTCAATATGATCATGGCTGATCCAACTCAGTATCCCATACCTGCCTTCTCTCCATACCCCCTAATCCCTTTAGCCACAAGGGCCACATCTAACTCTTTAACTCTTAAATATAGCCAATGAACTGGCCTCAACTACCTTCTGTGGCAGAGAATTCCACAGATTCACCACTCTCTGTGTAAAAAATAATTTTCTCATCTCAGTCCTAAAAGATTTCCCTCTTATCCTTAAACTGTGAACCCTTGTTCTGGACTTCCCCTACATCGGGAATAATCTTCCTGCATCTAGCCTGTCCAACCCCTTAATAATTTTGTAAGTTTCTATAAGATACCCCCTCAATCGTCTAAATTCTAGTGTGTACAAGCCGAGTCTATCCAGTCTTTCTTCATATGAAAGTCCTGCCATCCCAGGAATAAGTCTGGTGAACCTTCTCTGTACTCCCTCTATGGCAAGAATGTCTTTCCTCAGATTAGGAGACCAAAACTGTGCGCAATACTCCAGGTGTGGTCTCACCAAGACCCTGTACAACTGCAGTAGAACCTCCCTGCTCTTATACTCAAATCATTTTGCTATGAATGCTAACATACCATTCGCTTTCTTCACTGCCTGCTGCACCTGCATGCCTACTTTCAATAACTGGTGTACCATGACACCCAGGTCTCGTTGCATCTCCCCTTTTCCTAATCGGCCACCATTTAGATAATAGTCTACTTTCCTGTTTTTGCCAACAAAGTGGATAACCTCACATTTATCCACATTATACTGCATCTGCCATGCATTTACCCACTCACCCAGCCTATCCAAGTCACCTTGCGGCCTCCTAGCATCCTCCTCACAGCTAACACTGCCCCCCAGCTTAGTGTCATCTGCAAACTTGGAGATGTTGCATTCAATTCCCTCATCCAGATCATTATATATTGTAAATAGCTGGGGTCCCAGCACTGAGCCTTGCGGTACCCCACTAGTCACTGCCTGCCATTTTGAAAAGGACCCGTTTACTCCTACTCTGCTTCCTGTCTGCCAGCCAGTTCTCTATCCGCATCAATACCGTGCTTTAAGTTTGCATACTAATCTCTCATGTGGGACCTTGTTGAAAGTCTTCTGAACGTCCAGATATAACACATCCACTGGCTGACTTTGTCCAATGAATTTACCACTTTCCAAATGTGCTGCTATCCCATCTTTAATAACTAACTCCAGAATTTTCCCCACCACCGATGTTATACTAACTGGTCTGTAATTCCCCGTATTCTCTCTCCCTCCCTTTTTAAAAAGTGGGGTTACATTAGCAATCCTCAGGAACTACTACAGAATCTAAAGAGGTTTGATAAATTATCACTAATGCATCCACTATTTCTGCGGCTACTTCCTTAAGTACTCTGGGATGCAACTTATCTGGCCCTGGGGATTTATTGGCCTTTAATCATTTAATTTACCTAACACCACTTCCCGGCTAACCTGGATTTCACTCAGTTCCTCCATCTCATTTAACCCCCGGTCCCTTGCTATTTCTGGCAGATTATTTATGTCTTCCTTAGTGAAGACAGAACCAAAGTAGTTATACAATTGGTCTGCCATGTCCTTGTTCCCCTTGATCAATTTACCTGTTTCTGACTGCAAGGGACCTACATTTGTTTTAACTAATCTTTTCCTCTTCACATATCTATAAAAACTTTTGCAGTCAGTTTTTCTGTTCCCTGCCTGTTTTCTTTCATAATCTATTTTCCCTTTCCTAATTAAGCCCTTTGTCCTCTGCTGGACTCTGAATTGCCCCTAGTCCTCTGGTAGGCTGCTTTTACTGGCTAATTTGTATGCTTCATCTTTTGTTTTGATACTATCCCTGATTTCCCTTGTTATCCACGGATGCACTACTTTCCCTGATTTATTATTTTGCCAAACTGGGATGAACAATTGTTGTAGTTCATCCATGCAGCCTTTAAATGCCTTCCATTGCATATCCACTGTAAACCCTTTAAGAATCAATTGCCAATCTATCTTGGCCAATTCATGTCTCATACACTCAAAGTTACCTTTCTTTAAGTTCAGGACCCTTGTTTCTGAATTAACAATGTCACTCTCCATCCTAATGAAGAACTCAACCATATTATGGTCACTCTTGCCCAAGGGGCCATGCACAACAAGACTACTAACTAACCCTTCCTCATTACTCAATACCCAGTCTAAAATAGCCTGCTATCTCGTTGGTTCCTCTACATGTTGGTTTAGAAAACTATCCCGCATACATTCCAAGAAATCCTCTTCCTCAGCACCATTGCCAATTTGATTCACCCAATCTATATGTAGATTGAAGTCACCCATTATAACTGTTTTGCCTTGGTTGCACGCATTTCTAATTTCCTGTTTGATACCATCTCCAACTTCACTACTACTGTTAGGTGGCCTGTACACAACCCACTAGCGTTTTCTGCCCCTTAGTGTTCCGCAGCTCTACCCATACCGATTCCACATCCTCCAAACTAATGTCCTTCCTTTCCATTGTGTTAATCTCCTCTCTAACCAGCAACGCTACCCCACCTCCTTTTCCTTTCTCTCTATCCCTCCTGAATATTGAATATCCCGGGATGTTCAGCTCCCAGCCTTGGTCAACCTGGAGCCATGTCTCCGTGATCCCAACTATATAATAATCATTAATGGCTATCTGCACGTTCAATTCATCCACCTTATTACGAATGCTCCTTGCATTGAGACACAAAGCCTTCAGGCTTGTTTTTACAACACTCTTACCCCTTATACAATTATGTTGAAAAGTGGCCCTTTTTGATTTTTGCCCTGGATTTGTCTGCCTGCCACGTTTACTTTTCACCTTGCTACCTATTGCTTCTACCCTCATTTTACACCCCCCTGCCTCTCTGCTCTTGTACCCATCCCCCTGCCATATTAGTTTAAATCCTCCCCAACAGCACTAGCAAACACTAGCAAAGATATTTGTTCCATTCCAGCCCAGGTGCAGACCGTCCTGTTTGTACTGGTCCCACCTCCCCCAGAACTGATTCCAATGCCCTAGAAATTTGAATCCCTCCCCCTTGCACCATTTTTCAAGCCACGTATTCATCTGCAATATCCTCCTATTTCTACTCTGACTAGCCCGTGGCACTGGTAGTAATCCAGAGATTATTACCTTTGAGGCCCTACTTTTAAGTTTATCTCCTAGCTCCCTAAATTCCCCTTGTAGGACCTCATCCCTTTTTTTTTACCTATATCGTTGGTGCCAATATGCATCACGACAACTGGCTGTTCACCCTCCCCCTCCAGAATGTTCTGCAGCCATTCAGTGACATCCCTGACCCTTGCACCAGGGAGGCAACATACCATCCTGGAGTCTCGTTTGCGGCCGCAGAAACGCCTATCTATTCCCCTGACAATTGAATCCCCTATTACTATTGCCCTTCCACTCTTTTTCCCCCCCTCCTGTGCCGCAGAGCCACCCATGGTGCCATGAACTTGGCTGCTGCTGCATTCCCCTGATGAACCATCTCCCTCAACAGTATCCAAAATGGTATACCTGTTTAGGAGGGAGATGACCGCAGGGGACTCCTGCACTACCTGCCTACTGCTTTGCTGACTATTGGCCACCCGTTCCCTTTCTGTCCTCTTACCTTTTACCTGCGGTGTGACCAACTCACTGTACGTGTTATCCACGACTTTCTCAGCATCGTGGATGCTCCAGTATGAATCCAACCACAGTTCCAATTGTTCAATGCGGTCTGCCAGGAGCTGCAGCTGGACACACTTCCTGCAAACATAGTCACCATAAAATATAGTTAGTCATTTCCATTGTCATGTGATGAAAGTGAACAGCCTTTGTTGTATTCTGGTTCCATGGGGTTCTGAGTGAACGGCCATCTACCACCTCTGCTGGACTCAACCTTGCCTTCCCTGCTGGGGTGATACACATCTGGAATAGCTACACAGGGAGTAGTTTCAGCCAATTGGTCCCTGTTTTTAATCTGTAATTTGGCAAGTTTATTTTTCAATGTTTGATTGGCTCATTGATTCTCAAGTCCTTCCCTAAGATGCAGGCTCTTATCAGGGCAAACAGTTCTGCTTGTTTGCCTCGATAAGATCTTCCTTTGCCTTGGTGGAGGATGGTGTTTCAATGGCTGCCACCTCCACATCATTGCCATCCTTATCTATAATTACGTATCCTGAAAGTCTTTCACCTAGAGATCTAATTAATGCACTCCCATCTACATACAGTGTTGAGTCGGGGTTTGCCATGGGAATATCTGTCAAATCTTCCCGAACAGAGATATCTTACAAACATACAGTCGTGCCCTGACTCGGCCTGATCCTCCGGTGGTTTAGTTAGAAAGGATACCAGATTGATGGTGGCACAATACTTAACATAGAAACATAGAAATTAGGTGCAGGAGTAGGCCATTCGGCCCTTCGAGCCTGCACCGCCATTCAATATGATAATGGCTGATCATCCAACTCAGTATCCCGTACCTGCCTTCTCTCCATACCCCCTAATCCCCTTGGCCACAAGGGCCACATCTAACTCCCTCTTAAATATAGCCAATGAACTGGCCTCAACTACCCTCTGTGGCAGAGAGTTCCAGAGATTCACCACACTCTGTGTGAAAAAATCTCGTTTTTAAAGGATTTCCCCCTTATCCTTAAGCTGTGACCCCTTGTCCTGGACTTCCCCAACATCGGGAACAATCGTTCCTGCATCTAGCCTGTCCAAACCCTTAAGAATTTTGTAAGTTTCTATAAGATCCCCTCTCAATCTTCTACATTCTAGAGAGTATAAACCAAGTCTATCCCTGTCTTTCTTCAGCGGGTACTGTCATATAGAGGGCAGTGTTAACGTTTCTGGGAAGATACTTGGATGGGGTTAATCTGGACGCATTACTACCTGTGTAGAGACTTGTGCCCACACCTGTGGGTCCACATACTCTGTTGCCTCACTCCCCAGATGATGGCGTGGCTGCATAGTAACCATCCTTGGTGAATGATAACATTGAACGGTACAATTATGAGACCGTTCTTGTTCCTGGCTTGTGTTTGGATTCGCCAGATAAATCGCTTGCTTAACCATAGCTCCTAAACTAGAGGTTGTACATAGAATGGATTACGGTATTACATAGTTGGCACCTAAAATTAGGTTCCACTGTACTGTTTTGTACTGTATTAACTTCTAATAAAATAAACAAAACAAAAAAAAAACCATAGCTCTTAAATCCGTTGCATGAGATGGGAAGCTCACTTTCTTTGTTATATGTGGGGCAACCCCATACTCCTGCTTCCACAATTCCAAAGACACCTCAGCATACTTTGCTGTTCCCTATAGTCCGGTTACTAATGCCAAAAGGTTTACATCCCATCTAGTTCCTTCACGGGATTTAAAATATGTTTCTCGCTCTTTATTCCCGCCACTCCGGTCATAGGCTAAGGTGATATGGTGCAGGGGCTCATCTTCCAGTGTTAGGGACCACCGTTGTGGTGTTACTGACGAGTAACACTGTCTCTTTATTGTCCATGGGGGTCACAGTTATTCCAGTTTCTCCACATATAATGTGGATAGATGTGAGGTTGTCCACTTTGGTGGCAAGAACAGGAAAGTAGACTATTATCTGAATGGTGGCCAATTAGGAAAAGGGGAGATGCAACGAGACCTGTGTGTCATGGTACACCAGTCATTGAAAGTAGGCATGCAGGTGCAGCAGGCAGTGAAGAAAGCTAATGGTCTGTTAGCATTCATAGCAAAAGGATTTGAGTATAGGAGCAGGGAGGTTCTACTGCAGTTTTACAGGGCCTTGGTGAGACCACACTTGGAGTATTGCGTACAGTTTTGGTCTCCTTATCTGAGGAAAGACATTCTTGACATAAAGGGAGTACAGAGAAGGTCCGTCAGACTGATTCCTGGGATGGCAGGACTTTCATATGAAGAAAGACTGGATAGACTTGGCTTGTACTCGCTAGAATTTAGAAGATTGAGGGGGGATCTTATAGAAACCTACAAAATTCTTAAGGGGTTGGACAGGCTAGATGCAAGAAGATTGTTTGCGATGTTGGGGAAGTCCAGAACAAGGGGTCACAGTTTAAGGATAAGAGGCAAGTCTTTTAGGATCAAGATCTGTCTCTGCCACAGAAGGCAGTTCATTGGCTATTTTTTTTTCACAGAGTTGTGGAATTTTCTGCCACAGAAGGTAGTTGAGGCCAGTTCATTGACTATATTTAAGAGGGAGTTAGATGTGGCCCTTGTGGCTAAAGGGATCAGGGGGTATGGAGAGAAGGCAGGTACAGGATACTGAGTTGGATGATCAGCCATGATCATATTGAATGGCGGTGCAGGCTCGAAGGGCCGAATGGCCTACTCCCGCATCTATTTTCTATGTTTCTATACAATCTTTAACTGAAATATACATAACAAATCTCAGCCTAGATAACAGTCTATGCCTGGGGTGATCACAAACTGATGCTGCACCATCTCATTCCGGTATGTTACTCCGACTGACATAGAGATGGGGTATTGATAGATAAATCCAGATAATCTCCCAGTCTTGTCGGGTTTGGGGAGGTTGTGAATGTTTTTCCGCAACTTGTAATCCCAGAACAGGTTCCTTGCCAGTGCGACACCCGTTCACCACTGTCGGCTAGTCAGCATTAAGGAAATGGATCAGCCCGGGAGAAGTCTGTGTGCTTCCCTTGGCCTTGACCTCTTTGCCAACCTCCCCTTTGTTCTTGCTGATAACCCCCTCCCGCTTGTCTCCGCCATGGGCGCTCCTTACACCAATGGCCTCGCTGGATACAATTAAAGTATCATTTAACTGCACAGGCCATTTTGGCTCTTGAGAATTGTCAGTCCAGTCCGTATTGTTAGTTTTACTGCCTCTGTGACAGTAGCTGGGAGACTGGGGTGGGCGAGATCCTGGAAGTACTAGGATAGCACAGAGCTGGGATGAATTCTGGCTGTCTCAAATACCCCCGACTGACTGATGTATATCTCTGAAAATCCCATTGAATATTCTTCTGCCCCCTCTCCTTTGTTTAGTATCCAGAATTATGGAGATATCAGTACGTTTTTGCACAGTTGTGGTAAGAGCAGTAAGGATTGCTTCCTCTCTGCCTTCATTCTGAGCGTGTTAATGAACCAGCGTGTCATGGGTTTGAAACCCCTAGTTAGCTCGGATTCTTGCGTGTTCTACTGGGGCTAGAACTTGTGGTATGTGTTACCTCTTTTTAGTCTTACTCCCAGGACTCGTTGCATCTCCCCTTTTCCTAACCTGACGCCATTCAGATAATAATCTGCCTTCCTGCTCTTGCCACCAAAGTGAATAACCTCACATTTATCTACATCATACTGTATCTGCTGTGCATCTGCTCATTCACCCAACCTATCCAATTCCCCCTGCATTCTCATTGCATCCTCATCACAGTTATCACTGCCGCCCAGCCTTTGTGTCATCTGGAAATCTGCTAATGTTACTTGTAATTTCTTCATCTAAATAGGCACAGGGACTTTTACTCCCTCCTTTGACATGCATCATCAAATTTACAAGGATTGGATTTAATTTTATTGTCATTGTACTTTTCAGTGCAAAGAAATGGTTTAGCCTGCAGTCATAAAATAGAATAAATAACAAAACAAACACTCAACACAGTTTAAAGTCCCAAAGACCTTGTCTCTTCCCTCCTTGCTCTCCCTCTGCGTTGAGGCGATCCAGGCCTCCGATGTTGTGACCCCGCCGGGTGATGGCGAGCAAGTCCCGCGGCTGAATCCGTGCTCCGCGAACGGGCCGGTTCAAACTCCGCGGCCCGGGGGTGGTCGAAGATGCCGAAGCTGCCGCCCTCCAGTCCAGCGGACGAAGCTGTTGTTGCGGGAGCTCCGGAAAAACAGGTCACCAACCTGTGACCTGCGAGCTCCCGACGATGTCGTCCACTGGGCCCGCGGCCGAGCCTCCGAGGCTCCAAAGTCGGGTCGCCCCAGCCACAGCCCCGAAGTCGGCCAGCCTCGTGTTGGTAAATCCTGGCTACTGCCTCCGGAGCCTCGAGGTCGGTCCCAGTTGGAGGCCGCCTGCTCCGCGATTAGGCCTCAGCAGACGGACACGGAGACAGGGGATATGACACGAAAGTTCGCATCCCCTCCCCCGAAGGAAGAGTCAAAAAACATGTTACACCCACCCCCACCCCCCACACATACACAACTAAATAAACCAAAATAAACTGTAACAATGGGACAAAAGAAAACAAAAAAAGAAAAGACAAAAAGACTGCAGGCGAGCCGCAGCTGCAAGGCAGCACGGCCACTTCCGGTTCCAAGGAGCATGGTAACATGGCAATACTCCAATTAATGAACCAGCACGTCATGGGTTTGGAACCCCTCGTTAGCTAGGAATCTTGCGTGTTCTGCTGGGGTTAGAACTTGTGGCTTCAAAACACAGTCTTTTGATGAATAAATGCTTTATTATTGATGGAAAACAGTGAGATACATCCAAATTTCTTCCGACTCGTTACTGCAATCTTCATCGAACTCCAGCTTTTTACTTTAGACATTAGAAAACTCCTCGTGTCTCCGTAACACTGGAATGATCTCCTTTAGATCTCGCATGTGGCCTGCATGGTCGAAGGGTTAACCTTCTTCCTGCAGTCTCCAAACTACACTAACAATTATACTTCTGCGCAAGCATCTAAGCTCCAAACACGCCCAGAAACACGTCATAAATCCCACCCACAATATAACGGGCAGTCTAAAATTTAAAGGTACATGCCATCATCAATGGCATGCAAAACAGGCCAAATGGCCACCGCAGGGGGCTCCACGAATGGTGACGGTTGCCACAGCTCGTGAGCGTTAGTACAGATTCTACTCTCCCATTCATCCAAATCAATCCTCGTAGCCTCTCTCTACCAAACGAAAAACCAAAGCTGCTGCTCGAGTCCTCTTTAAGCCTAAGAAAGTGGATCACATCACTCCAGTTTTGAGGTCTTCACACTGGCTTTCAGTCTGTCAAAGAATTGATTTCAAAATGTGACTGTTGGTTTATAAAGCACTGAATGGTCTAGGGCCAAATACATTTCTGACCTTCTGCTGAATTATGAACCATCCAGACCTCTGAGGTCGTCTGGGCCAGGTGCTACCAGTCAGAACTAAACGTGGAGAGACAGCGTTTATTTTTTCACCACATATATAAAACAACTTCCATAAACATGTAGGTCCAATCAAATTAACAACGCAGACTACCAAAGGCATTAAATAATGTCCCAAGAGCGGCCTCTGCAGTTTGTCTGTTTTAAAAAAAATTGTTGTTCTGTTGAGTTTGGTTGTAGTTTATACTAGACTAAGTGGGACCCGTTGGGTCCCAGTATCACACGGGAGGGCTGGTCCCCCAACGCAATATTCCACCTCTCCACCAATTCCAATATTGCTGGCCAGTTGGGGGGGTTTCTGGAGCGCTAGTATGCGTGTTGTGGGTCAAAGGGACTGGCTTCCAGAGGGCTAGTATGGACATTGTGGGCTGAATGGATTCTTGGACTGGCAGCTCAGTCACTCTGGCCGGGCAGCTCAGTCACTCAGGCTGTTGTGCACTGAAGGAACTGGTTTCCAGAGGGCTAGTATGGACATTGTGGGCTGAATGGATTCTTGGGCTGGCAGCTCAGTCACTCTGGCCGGGCAGCTCAGGCACTCAGGCTGTTGTGCACTGAAGGAACTGGTTTCCAGAGGGCTAGTATGGACATTGTGGGCTGAATGGATTTTTGGACTTGCAGTTCACTAAGTCATGGGTGGTGGGCTGGCACTTCAGTCACTTACAGCTGGTGGGCTGGCATTTCACTTACTCATGGCTGGTGGGCTGGCAGCCCTGTCACTCACAGCTGGTGGTGGCGGTTCACTCAGTCACCCCTCTTCCCTTCTCCCCCCCACTCTGCTCCATGCCATTCCCCTCCCCCACACGCATTCAGTCCATCTCCCCTCAATCTCCCCCCCCATGCACTCTTAGTGGCTCTCCACACACACCACACACACGCATTCACACACACACACACACACACACACACACACACACACACACACACACACACACACACACACACACACACACACACACACACACACACACACACACACACACACACACACACACACACACACACACACACACACACACAGATACTCAGATACTCAGACACTCACGCAGACACACACTCAGACACACATACAGACACTCATACATAGAGACACAGTCAAACACTCACACACATGCAGCCACTCACACATACACACACTCATACACAGACACTCACACACTCATCCACAGACACATACACAGACACAGCAACTCATACATACGCACGCACAGACAGACGACACGCACACACACTTTAGAAGCAATAGAGATACTCTCTGCAAGCATTTTAAAACCAATAGACATTTTTTTGCAAGCTTTAGAACCAATAGAAATTTTTTGCAAGCAATTTAGAACCAAAAAAGACACATTCTGCAAGCATTGTAGAACCAAAAGAGACACTTTTTGCAAACATTTTAGAACCAATAGACATTTTTTTTTTGCAAGCATTTAGAACCAATAGACATTTTTTTGCAAGCTTTAGAACCAATAGACATTTCTTTGCAAGCTTTAGAATCAATAGACACATTTTTTTCAAGCTTTAGAACCAATAGACACTTTTTGCAAATATTTTAGAACCAACAGGCACTTTTTGCAAGCATTTTAGAACCACTAAGGGCACTCACATTTGAGTAGACATGTGTTCAGTGTTATTCACAGCTCAGAGAAACGTGACCCTCTGCCTTCCTCCATCTTGAAGAGTGAGTGAGGCACACCACTTCCTGGTTTTATAGTCCCTCCCCCCTGCCGCCAGCGGGGGCAGCAGAGAGAATGGGGAATTTTGTAAAAACATTAATATCTCTGTCATTTTTCATCGACGTGAAAAATCCTTGGCACATATGCGGCGGAGGGGGGGCTCTGAGCAAGGTGGCCAAAAATGACGGCCGTAGGTGGCGGCGTTCTCTCGGAAATCACAGCACAGACGGCCAAAAGTGGTCAAGAACAGAGATTTAGTAATATAGATATTGTTTTTAGCCGTGTACATGTGGGGGGTGGGAAACTTTAAAATCTCTTCCCTGTACGGGGGACCCAACCTTTTCCTTGTCGGGTCTCCGTTGTCGTTGGGGCCTGGCACCGTAGAGCAGCCTCGAGCCGCAACGACCTGGGAGCTCCAGTGGCGGAGCCTGCGGACTCACCATCTGGCCGGCTTCGGAGCATGGAGAGCTATGGTGGCGCGCGGCTGCGACCCGACTTCGGAGCTTTGGAGGCTCCAACCACAGTTCCGGTGGACGGTGACATCGGGAGCTCGCATGTCCCTGGTGGGAGACCGCTTTTCGGAGCTCCCGCAATGGCAACTTCCCCCGCCTGAATTGCGGGGTCGAAAACCACCCGGAGCAGGGCTTTACATCACCCAGCGCGGCGTTAACGGCCGCGGGACTTGCCAACGCCCGCCGGGGGCTTTAACATCGGGAGAAGAATGGAAAACAGGGGAGAGACAATGACTTTGCCTTCCATCACAGCGAGGAGGAGATTCACTGTGATGGATGTTTGAGTAAATTGTGTTAATTGTGTGATTTGTTTTTTTTTTCTTGTTGTATGACTGCAGGAACCAAATTTCGTTTGAACTTCATTTGAGGTTCAAATGACAATAAATGGTATTGTATTGTAAGAAGCATCAGCCAAGAACTTGCCTTTCTGTGCCATCTAACGGCTTATAATGTTCGAGCTCTTTAATGGGCCCCCTCTTATCTGCTCCACTAGAGAAAGCCTGTCTGAGAGAAGTACAAAGCCACAATATCTAGTCTCAGTAGCAAATAGCAATAGCAAATAGCCCTTTCATGCCTTGTGATTCATTTTGGCCAAAAATTTCACACAAACCAATTAGATCCCCACGGCACAAAATTTACACATCAAACTAAATTCCACAATAAAATAAATTCCACAATACCCCTCCACAAAACTCAGAGTATTTTCGATCGACAAAAGTTTACAATGATTTCAATAGTAAATCTGAAGAATCTATCGCTTTAAGTGAAACCATTGGCAGCAGAATCCTTATCAGCAAAAGAATGCTGTTATCAGAAAAATGTGGTATCCTCCTTACTACTTCAATTTTAAAGCAAAATCATACAAACTTAAACGAAAACATTCAATAAAATACTTTGACAACAGAATTAAGAGCAGAAATGTTTTGATCGCAGTCCTGAAATACCACAGACACCCCTTCCCACCTTGGCGCTGGTTTTGAGGTATTTTTACTTTAGCCGAAATCCCTTCCCTACCTTTTACATACTACAGGCTCTCAAAGTAATTTATCATCCTGACTTTCTACCTCAAAGCTGATTTTAAAGTAAATTGTCAAATTATTACTTCAGCACGAAACGTATTTCCAATTACCTCAATACTGAAATGTTCCCTCAGCTGAACCCCTTTATCAATATAACCGACCCAATACCAGTATTCTACAGACTACTGACCTCAGTCTCTTCGGGAAGCCTCTCAGCGAATTGCTGAGTATCTGGATCAGCGAATCGGAGGAAAACCGATGGAGTGAAATCACTCATTGGGAGCCCAATTCCTAGATTACCTGACATGACAACTCCACCCTTTTATCGCAAATCTGCGAGGGTCTCCTCTGAGACCCCAGACGACAGCACCCAAATGATTGCATTACATCCCGACACCAAAAATGGCAACTTTACGTTTGTCTCTTAGCAACTAGATGTTGTGCCAGAAAGTTTCATGGAACTAAGTGGAGTAACTATTGTAAAACGACTTGATTCCACACAGAGTCTTTTACTATAACTGTTTATTACATTCACTGATACACACTATGCAATAGCTGTCCGTGGTCATCACTGGAGCTAGAGAGCGAGCTAGAGGTGGGGACACTACAATTATACTGGAGACAATGGGGAGTGGTTAGTGGTGGGGAGGTCACTATGTTAAAGGAACATGCACTGATCTACAACTATAAACATTTCTTTTCTAGAGGCTGACGAGTTTGATCTCAGTGATGCTCTTGATGATGATTCCAATGTTCCAACAGGTGTGTATTATTCTGTCTTAAGTTCAAAAGTTCAAGGCGAAGAATTGGGCCATTCGGCCCATCAAGCCTACTCTGCCATTTAATCATGGCTGATCTATCGTTCCCTCTCAACCCCATTCTCCTGCCTTCTCCCCATAGCCCCTGACACCCGTACTGGTCAAGAACCTGTCATTCTCCGCCTTAAAAATATCCACTGACTTGGCCCTCCACAGCCATCCATGGCAATGAATTCCACAGATTCACCGCCCACTGACGAAACAAATTCCGCCTCATGATAATTCTGGTATTTATATCCCTTAGTCCGTTTAGTGAGATCACCGACTAGAATACTTTAAATCATCCTTTATTTCACCATGGTGACCAGGTTTCTCTGTACCTCCCTGGGAAGCTCTCCCAGTGGATCACGGAGAAACACATGTGCTCAAAGGATGTGAGTATAGGAGCAGGGAGGTTCTACTGCAGTTGTACAGGGTCTTGGAGTATTGCGTACAGTTTTGGTCTCCAAATCTGAGGAAGGACATTATTGCCATAGAGGGAGTGCAGAGAAGGTTCACCAGACAGATTCCTGGGATGTCAGGACTGTCTTATGAAGAAAGACTGGATAGACTTGGTTTATACTCTCTAGAATTTAGGAGATTGAGAGGAGATCTTATAGAAACTTACGAAATTCTTAAGGGGTTGGACAGGCTAAATGCAGGAAGATTGTTCCCGATGTTGGGGAAGTCCAGGACAAGGGGTCACAGCTTAAGGATAAGGGGGAAATCCTTTAAAACTGAGATGAGAAGAACTTTTTTCACACAGAGAGTGGTGAATCTCTGGAACTCTCTGCCACAGAGGGTAGTTGAGGCCAGTTCATTGGCTATATTTAAGAGGGAGTTAGATGTAGCCCTTGTGGCTAAGGGGATCAGCGGGTATGGAGAGAAGGCAGGTACGGGATACTGAGTTGGATGATCAGCCATGATCATATTGAATGGCGGTGCAGGCTCGAAGGGCCGAATGGCCTACTCCTGCACCTAATTTCTATGTTTCTATGTTTCTATGTTTCAAACAAAGGAATTAGCATATATATATACAATACAATATTTATTGTCATTTGAACGTCAGTGAGGCTCAAACGAAACTCTGTTTCTACAGCCATACAAACAAAAAAAAAACGATTCCAACTAGACACACAAACAATTAAATTCACACAAACATCCATCACAGTGAATCTCCTCCTCACTGTGATGGAAGGCAAAGTCTTCTCTCTCCCCTGCTCTCCATTTTTCTTCCGATGTTGAAGACCCAGGCGGGCGATGGTGAATCCCACGGCCATTTAAGGCCGCGCCGGGCGATGTACGGCCCCGCTCCGGGTCTAAGAATCACAAAGTTGGAGCCCCCGGCGGGCGCTGGAATGTCCCACGGCCATTAAAGCCGCGCCGGGCGATGCACGGCCCCGCTCCGGGTCGTTCCAACCCCGCGACACGGGCTGGAGAAGTTGCGTTGGGGGAGCTCCGGAAAGCGGTCTCCCACCGGCCTGCAGCTGGAGCCTCCGAGCTCCGGAGTCGGGCCGCAGCAGCGAGCCGCCACCGCTGCCCCACGCTCCGAGGCCGGCCAGCTCCACGATGGTAAGTCCGCTGCTCCGCGACTGGAGCCCTCAGGTCGTTCCGGCTGGAGGCCGCTCCACGGTGCTAGGCCCAAAACAACAACGGAGTTTCCCGCTCCCCCCCCCCCCAGACAAAAAAAAAGCCAGACAGGGGCCGTAGGGGCCACTGCAACTTGAGTCTTGCCGCCCGCAGATGGTCACTGTGTTAGGGTTGATACAGTGCGAGGTAACTTACATAGGGTGGTGATTCTAGGCCAATAACTGCAGTATAACATGGTTATATATGTGTGGACTATCTTTCTACCCAATTAGAATCATGCACAGCATAGTACATCTCAGCCAATTACAATAGCATTAAACATTACATAAAACTCCCATTTTCCAGGAAAAATTATCACAGCTGGAATAATGAAATTTAATGATATCAAAACAAAGAAATTAAAACTTAACTCGGAATACTTAAACCTTAGTCCTAAAGTATCTCCAATTCTACATATTCTCACATCCCCTCTCTAAAGTTAGACCCTTTAATTCTGAGGCTGTGGCCTCTGGTCCTAGACTCTCCCACTAGGGGAAACATCCTCTCCACATCCACTCTATCCAGGCTTTTCACTTGTCGGTAAGTTTCAATGAGGTCCTCCCTCCTCATCCGTCTAAACTCATTTGAATAATCTTGTTGCACAATAATATTCTCCTGGGAGAAAGGAAATCAATGCAATGCTTCTATGCAGCATAACAAGAGGCAATTCTGCCCACAAAGTCCAGACCCTGTCCTATGACTCTGCCGATTAATGCTTCTTAAAAGTATACCCAGTCCGCCTTGGCCTCCACGATCTTCCAGTTGTCAAACATTTTAACTCCTCGTCCCATTCCCACACTGACCTTTCTGTCCGAGGCCTCCTCCACTGTCAGAGTGAGGCCCAACATAAATTGGAGGAGCAGCACATCATATTTCGCTTGGGCAGCTTGCAACCCAGCAGTATGAATATTGATTTCTCAAAATTTCAAGTAACCCTGGCATTCCCTCCCCTCTCCCCCCCCCCAACCCCCCAACCCCCCCCCCCCCCCCCCCCCCCCCACCCCCCCCCCCCCCCCCCCCACCCCACCCCCCCCCCCCCCCCCCCCCCCCCCCCCCCCCCCCCCCCCCCACAAACCAGTCATCTTGCCAGTTTCACTGTTTGTATCTCTTCGTTATCACCTCCCCCACAGCCAACAATGGACCATTGTGGGTTCTGTACCTTTATCCCTCTAGTTTCCCTTTCCCCAGACTTGAAACGTCACCCATTCCTTTTTCTCCTGAGATGCTGCCTGACCAGCTAAGCTACTCCAACACTTTGTATTTAGCTCCGTAGTAAACCAGCATTTGCGGTTCCTTCCTACCCATCATGTATCCATGTCTTCCACAGATGTGGCCTGACCTGCTGAGTTGCTCCAGCACTTTGTGGGTTTTTTTTGTAAACCAGCGCCGCTGACACGGGTTCGATCCCGACTACGGGTGCTGTCTGCACGGAGTTTGTACGTTCTCCCCCAAAACCCGCGTGGGTTTTCTCTGAGATCTTCAGTTTCCTCCCACACTCCAAATCCGTACAGACTTGTAGGTTAATTGCCTTAGTATAAATGTAAATTGTCCTTCGTGTCTGTAGGGTAGCGTTAATGTGCGGGGATCGTGGGTCGGCACGGACTCGGTGGGCCGAAGGGCCTGTTTCCGCTTTGTATCTCTGAAACTAAAACTAAAAATTAAATCTTTAGTCGATGCATTGGATAACTTCAAATATAACAAGAGAGTTAGATGGAGCTCTTAAAGATAGCGGAGTCAGGGGATATGGGGAGAAGGCAGGAACGGGGTACTGATTGTGGATGATCAGCCATGATCACATTGAATGGCGGTGCTGGCTCGAAGGGCCGAATGGCCTACTGCTGCACCTATTGTCTATTGTCTATTGTCCATAACATTGTTTTTGGTAAACCAGCATCTGGAGTTCCTTGTATCTAAAATCATGATGTTCCTGGAAGTTCTATTGACTGTATAACATTTTCTTTTCAGATGATGGAGAGGGTTTTGACCTTGCTGACGCTCTGAGTGATGACCATGTTGCATCCAGGGGTACGTATCAATATCCTGTGGTTTTAGTGATGGCGTTTTGTATCCAAGTCTTGTTTCAGAATGGAGGGAACAATTCCGTCCATTGCTGGTTGTCAGAGAGGACATCCGACCTCTCAGAGACAGGCACAAAATGCTGGAGTAACTCAGCGGGTCAGGCAGCATCTCTGGAGAAAAAGAACAGGTGACTTTCTGGGTCGAGACGTTTCTTCACGCTGAGAATCAGGGGAGAGGGAGACAGAGATAAGGAAGATTAAGGAGTGAACATGAGACATCAAAGTGGATGGGGTTAAAGGAGAATGTAGAATAGCTCATTGTTAACAAGGAAGGATACAGAGTTCAAATGTAACCAGGGAGTTGCGGAGGGAACGGTCTCTGCGGAGAGCAGAAAGGGGTGGAGATGGGAAGATGTGGCTAATTGTGGGATCCCGTTGGAGGTGGGGAAAATGCCGGAGGATTATGTGCGGTATATGACGGCTGATGGGGTGAAAGGTGAGGACGAGGGGGACTCTGTCCCTGGTGCGATGGGGGCGAGGGAGAGCAATGGCAGAGCTGCAGGATATTGAGGAGACCCTAATGGGGGGCTCATCAATGATGGAAGAGGGGAACCCCCATTCCCTAAAGAATGAGGACATTTTTCACTTGGGCAGCTACCAATCCAGTGGTGTGAATGTTGACTTCTCTAACTCCAAGTAACCCTTGGTTTCCCTCTCTCTCCATCCACCCACCCATCCCCCGCACCCGCCCGTCCTTGTTCTCTGACCAGTCTGACTGTCCCCTGATTCAATTTTATTTCTGTATGCTTCGTTGTCAACTTCCCCGAGCTAACAATGATCCATTCGACATGTTCCTTGATCCCCATCCCCTTTGATGTTTCTTGCTCACACCTTACCCTTCCTCATCTCTGTCCCCTGAAGAAGGGTCTCCAATCCGAAAGCAATAGTCACCCATTCTTCTATCGAGAGACGCTGCCTGTCCCGCTGAGTTACTCCAGCATTTTGTGTCTATCTTCGGTGTAAACCAGCATCTGCAGTTCCTTTCTGTACCTCCCGTCTACCTCAATGGAGACATTACAGCTGTCTTTAATAGTTGTCAGAGGTTATGTGGAGAAGGCAGGAGAACGGGGATAGGAGGGAGAGATAGATCAGCCATGATTGAATGGCGGAGAAGACTTGATGGGCCGAATGGCCGAATTCTGCTCCTATGACTTAAGAACCTTATGACCTTTAATCAGACATAGAAACATAGAAAATAGTTGCAGGAGTAGGCCATTCGGCCCTTCGAGCCTGCACCGCCATTCAATATGATCATGGCTGATCATCCGACTCGGTATCCTGTACCTGCCTTCTCTCCATACCCCCTGATCCCCTTAGCCACAAGGGCCACATCTAACTCCCTCTTAAATATAGCCAATGAACTGTGGCCTCAACTACCTTCTGCGGCAGAGAATTCCAGAGATTCACCACTCTCTGTGTGAAAAATGTTTTTCTCATCTCGGTCCTAAAAGATTTCCCCCTTGTGACCCCTTGTTCTGGACTTCCCTAACATCGGGAACAATCTTCCTGCATCTAGCCTGTCCAACCCCTTAAGAATTTTGTACGTTTCTATAAGATCTCCCCTCAATCTTCTAAATTCTAGCGAGTACAAGCCGAGTCTATCCAGTCTTTCTTCATATGAAAGTCCTGACTTTATTGGACTTGAATGTTATATCTTCCAGTAAATGTTAAACCCTTTATCTGTTATCTGTGCGCTGTTGGCAACTTAATTACATTCATGTATAGTCTTTTCGCTAACTGGATAGCGCGCAAACAAAACATTTCCCCGTACACTAAACTAATCCTTACCGCTCCAAATGTCTTTTAAATGCTGTTATAGTACCTACATAAACTACCTCCACTGGCAGCCCATTCCATGTACCGACCACCATCTGTGTGGAAAATGTTGCCTCTCAGGTTCCTATTAAATCTTTCCTCGGTTCCTGGTTCTTGATTCCACTACTCCAGGTACTACGCTTCACCTCCCCCCTCGACTCCATTCAAGGACCCAAGCAGTCGTTCCAGGTGCGACAGAGGTTCACCTGCATCTCCTCCAACCTCGTCTATTGCATCCGCTGCTCTAGGTGTCAGCTGATCTACATCGGTGAGACCAAGTGCAGGCTTGGCGATCGTTTCGCCGAACACCTCCGCTCGGTCCGCATTAACCAACCTGACCTCCCGGTGGCTCAGCACTTCAACTCCCCCTCCCATTCCGTATCCGATCTCTCTGTCCTGGGCCTCCTCCACGGCCAGAGTGAGCAACACCGGGAATTGGAGGAACAGCACCTCATATTCCGCTTGGGCAGTCTGCACCCTAGTGGCATGAACATTGAATTCTCCCAATTCTGTTAACCCTTGCAGTCTCCTCCCCTTCCCAGCTCTCCCTCAGCCCTTGGGCTCCTCCTTCTCCTCCTTTTTCCTTTCTTCTACCCCCCACCCCATCAGTCTGAAGAAGGGTTTCGGCCCGAAAAGTTGCCTATTTCCTTCGCTCCATAGATGCTGCTGCACCCGCTGAGTTTCTCCAGCATTTTTGTGTACCTTCGATTTTCCATCATCTGCAGTTCCTTCTTGAACACTCTTGGTAAAAGATTGTGTGCATTTACCCGAAGGTAGACACAAAATGTTGGAATAACTCAGCGGGTGAGGCAGCATCTCATTCCAAAATGTCGCCCACTCCTTCTCTCCATAGGTGCTGCCTCACCCGCTGAGTTACATCCAGCATTTTGTGTCTACCTTTGATTTAAACCGGCATCTACAGTTCTCTCTTACACAGTGTGCATTCATCCTATCTGTTGCCCTCGTGGGTTTCACACACAAGCTCGCTCTTTGGGTTTGATGACTTGGTTAAGCCACAATCTCCAGAACTGGCCGACAGGTAAAGACCAATTGTTGCAACGAGACTACCTTAAATTGGGAACCAAATTGGCCCTGGGGCCACTGCGTATAATTACGAGCTTCCGTTAGTGACGGTCACCATTTATCTTTCAGATGATAATGTTGAATTTGATCTTAACGATGCTCTACAAGATGATGCCACCCAGTCCCGAGGTACGTGTTGGTGAGGAATATCTTTGTAATTAGGATGTAATTTGCAATTCAATACTACCCTTTTAAGTAGCTGCCAAATCTCCAAGAAAGCAACTTAAACATTTGATGGAGAGCTTACTCCATAAGGAAGGAGGGGGGGGGGGGGGGGGGGGGGGAGATGTGCTTGCTTGTCAGCGAGATGTGTTCCAGATAGAGACTTGCTGTCAAAAGACCCCATTTAGCTCAGAAAAATTTTAACGACCAGGCCAGGTCAAATACGATAGGGCGATCAGCCTCACATTTTCATAAAACGTACCACAGAGGAACAGGCCCCTTGCCAAGACCAACTCTGATCTGCCTGCACAGGCTTGGGTAAAGTGGATGTGGAGAGGATGTTTCCACTAGTGGGAGAGTCCAGGGCTAGAGGTCATAGCCTCAGAATTAAAGGACTTTCTTTCAGGAAGGAGATGAGGAGAAATTTCTTTAGTTAGAGGGTGGTGAATCTGTGGAATTCTTTGAGGAAGAAGATTGGACTTTATCGCCTTCCATCACAGTGAGGAACGTGGGGAATCCACTGTGGTGGATGTTTATTTTAACTTTTATGTAGTTGTGTGTCTTGTTGCTTTTTTTAGTATGGCTGTACAGTAATTCAAATATCACTGTACCTTAATTTGATGATCAGCCATGATCACTTTGAATGGCGGTGCATGCTCGAAGGGCCGAATGGCCTACTCCTGCACCTATTTTGTATGTTTCTATGTACACGTGACAATAAACTGTCCTTTGAACCTTTAAACTGATCCCTTTTCCAAATTTGGGAAGTAGGGAAGTGAAAGCACTGTGCAGTTTAAATATGTCGTAAGGAACTGCAGATGCTGGTTTACACTGAAGATAGACGCAAAATGCTGGAGTAACTCAGCGGGACAGGCAGCATCTCTGGAGGGAAGGAATGGGTGACGTTTCGGGTCGAGACCCTTCTTCAGTCAGGGGAGATGGAACCTAGAGATATGGAAGGGTACAAATGGCATGTCATGTGTGAAAAGGACAGATCAAAGCAGAGGATGATCAAGGAAATGTACACAACGTCACCCATTCCTTCTCTCCAGAGATTCTGCCTGTCCCGCTGAGTTACTCCAGTATCTTGTGTCTATCTTCGGTTTAAACCAGCATCTGCAGTTCCTTCCTACACAATGCTTTATTGTTGGCTGAGGGGAGGTTTAAATAGTTGCTCCAAGTCCTTATGGTGAAACTTTTGTTCCCCATCAGCCATGATCATGTTGAATGGCAGTGCAGGCTCGAAGGGCCGAATGGCCTACTGCTGCACCTATTTTCTATGTTTCTATGTTTTTGACATTAGATGCTGCCAAGAGCAAGTTTAGCTGGAACTGATCCAACCCATAGATTGCAGCTGGCCAATATTAGATATTAACTTTCAAAAGTGAAATCTTTAACTAGGTCTCTTTGTAGATAAATGTCATTGGAGAATGTCATTGGAGAATGTTTTGGACTAATTTATTAATGTTTCCTTTCCAGACCCTGACGGATTTGATCTTGGGGCCGCGTTGAATGACCATTCTGTTAAGAAAACAGGTGCGTGCTGTATTTTATATGAATAATATCGTGACCACATTGTGGAAGGAAGATCAATAACTAGACTAAGTGGGACCCGTTTGTAGATTAACCCTTATTAATTCATGCCATTTATAACTGTAATGAGTGGAGTCAAACACATATCAGGATACAACACTTTTATTAAATGTACTTAAGGTCCTGTCCCACTTATGCGACCTTGGCTCACAAATTACGCAACCTCGTGATCGCTTGAGGTGTACGGGCACCGTATGGCCGCGCGGGGCCGGTCCCACTTAGAAGCGCGGAGTTGTGCAGGGACGATCGCTACATCGCGCGGGGCTCCGAAATTCTGGCAGTGGCCGAAATCTTCGCTCGCCAACGGCCTGTCGGCACGGAGGCGCATTGATGGCGTACGCAGCGTCTTAACGGCGTACGCCTAGCGTGTGGTGTTGCGCGATGATATTACTGCCCGGCATGGCGTTGCGTGATGAAGTCACCGCCCGACACTGTGTGACGCCCAAATTCAGCCGGCCCACTGATTGGTAAGCGTGACGCAAACGACGTCACACACGAACTTAGGGCGAACTCCGCGTGAACTCCGCTTCCGTTGGTTCGCGCCAAACGCACGCAATCGCATGCAAGTGGGACAGGCCCTTTACATAATCAGTCTGCAGGACATTACAGTTAGTAGCAGCTACTCATACTGAATGGTGCAGGCAAACTCTTGCTAATATAAAACGCAAGTTGGGCGGAGCAACTACTAACGAGCACTACAATTGGCTGGTAGGAAATAACCAATCTACATCTTTCCTTGTAGAAACTAAAATAAAACATCGGGACATAGGAACATGGAAGCAATATAGGTAGCGGAACGTGGAATAACACATATGGGGAAGGTTATATAGTTGCACAAAATCACTGTATCTAATGGGTGGCCTACTAACCCGTCCGGCACGTGTGTGGTACGACTACGCTTCACCTCCTTTCACCGGAGAAGATACCAGGGAGGGAACGGGAGGCGTGACTGGCAACCCGACGGGGCGGGGAGGTGGTGAGATAGGCGAGCCAGGCGCCGAATGCCATGGGGAGGCCGCGGTGGAAACGTTCGCTGATAGTGGAGCAGCAGGACCGGCAGTGGGAGGGTATACAAAACCCGAGACATCTGGATACGGAGTTGCAGGACGTTGATCCTTCACTGGAAGGATATGTTGACGGTTGAGTCTGTAAATGGCCCCCGTCCGCTTCAACCAGATAAGAGCGCGGTTCTTTAGCAGGGCCGTAGATCCAGTGACCCAGCCCTTGTTGGTCTGGAGACGAACCACCAGTCCACTGGTGAGAGATTTAAGTGGTTTACTGGATTTGTCAAAAAAAAAAAACGTTTCTGAGTATCGCGTTTGGATTGTAGTTGTTTCTGGACCGCGGACGGAGAACGAACTTGTGGCCGCAAAAGCTGCTGGGACACAGGCAGGGGAGCACGAGTTTGGCGAGATATCAGTCGCTGGGCTGGGGAACTCCAGAATGGGATCCCTTGCAATGTTCCTTAAGTTGAGCAGGTCTAGGTAGACGTCCGATTTTGCAAAGTATGAACGCTCCATCAGTTGTCGGCTGGTTTGGCGAGTCTGTTGGACTGCGGGAACTAAGGGCTGCTGCCGATATGTTGGAAGTTCCATCGTTTTGCAAAGTTCTTGGAAGACTGGCTGGTGAACTGTCTGCTGTTGTCGGACAGAAGACGTGCAGGGGAGCCTTCGTGCACGGAGAAGTGACGCTGCAACTTGCCGACAACCACTTCAGGTGCAACGGTTTGGAGTAGATCGATGTTAAACCAGCCCGAATAAGAATCAACAAGAACCAGATGGTGTTTCCCATGCCATTCGAATATATCGGTGGCTAACGTGGACCACAGTAGAGGGGGAACGGGGTGCGGCAGTAAGGGCAGCCTCTGCTGGTGTGGCGTCAGGCGTTTGCAGAAGGCGCAGACTTCAGTTTTGTCACGTATGTACTTTGTCATACCAGGCCGGTAAAACATGCTCTGTGCCCATTGTAAGGTTGCCCCCACGCCGGGGTTGCCCCTGTGGACGGCGTTAAAGTACTCGTCCCAGAGGACCGCTGTGACCACTGCCTTGTGTCCCTTAACTATAATCCCATCCTGTAACACCAGTTCACAGAAACATAGAAACTAGGTGCAGGAGTAGGCCATTCGGCCCTTCGAGCCTGCACCATTCAATATGATCATGGCTGATCATCCAACTCAGTATCCTGTACCTGCCTTCTCTCCATACCACCTGCAATTTTGCTATCTATCTATCTATCTATCTATCTATCTATCTATCTATCTATCTATCTATCTATCTATCTATCTATCTATCTATCTATCTATCTATCTATCTATCTATCTATCTATCTATCTATCTATCTATCTATCTATCTATCTATCTATCTATCTATCTATCTATCTATCTATCTATCTATCTATCTATCTATCTATCTATCTATCCCTATAGCCACAAGGGCCACATCTAACTCCCTCTTAAATATAGCTAATGAACTGACCTCAACTACCTTCTGTGGCAGAGAATTCCAGAGATTCACCACTCTCTGTGTGAAAAATGTTTTTCGCATCTCGGTCCTAAAAGATTTCCCCCTTTTCCTTAAACTGTGACCCCTTGTTCTGGGACTTGTTCTCCAACATCGGGAACAATCTTCCTGCATCTAGCCTGTCCAACCACTTAAGAATTTTGTAAGTTTCTATAAGATCCCCCCTCAATCTTCTAAATTCTAGCGAGTACAAGCAGAGTCTATCCAGTCTTTCTTCATATGAAAGTCCTGACATCCCAGGAATCAGTCTGGTGAACCTTCTCTGTACTCCCTCTATGGCAAGAATGTCTTTCCTCAGATTAGGACGATCAGATCAGATAAAGTTCTTGAATTTTGTGCAGGCAAAAACCACTGCGAACAATTCTTTTTCGATCTGGGCGTAAAATTGTTCTGTGTCAGTTAGTGTACGAGAGGTTTAAGAAACAGGCTTACAATGGCCGTCGGCAGTGGTTTGCAGGTAAGCAGCGCCGAGTCTGTACAGGGACGCATCGCAGGTGAGCGTTACTGGTATCTCCAAAGCGAATTCGGCGAGAGTAGGTGCGCTACCCAGCTGCAACTTGAGAGTGTCGAAGGCTCTCTGGTGCTGCAGATACCAGAACCATGCAGCCTCTTTTGTGTGTCAGTTCCCGCAGGGGTGCAGATATGTCCCTGAGGTTGGGAATAAATTTCCCCAGGTAGTTGACCATTCCAAGGAACCTTTGTAGACTCGCAACGTCAGTAGGAGCCGGCATCTCGTTGATAGCTGCAGTTTTAGACGGGTCTGGTCTGAGACCATCACTTGCGAAAACATGTCCGACGCATGTAACTTCCGGGACTCGAAACTTGGACTTCAGGGGATTGAGTTTGAACTGAATGTCTTTAGCATGGTCTAGTACTTTCTTCAGATTAGCGGCATTTTAAGCCAGGTCGCGTCCATGGACGTGAGTGTCATCAACAATGATGGCGCACGGATACTCAGCAAACAATTGTTCAATCGTGCGTGGGAAAACTTGTTGCGTTCTGCAGCCGGGGGAAGGGGGGCGGCTTCAGGCGGGGGCTGTCGAGGGCTAATAGGGCGAGCGTCTTGCAACCTGGGGAAGGAGACGGCTTCAGACGGTGGCCAGTGGGGGGGGGGGTTCTGGAGGGCTAGTATGCCTGTTGTGGACCGAAGGGATTGGTTTCCAGAGGGCTAGTATGGACATTGTGGGCCGAATGGATTCTTGGGCTGGTCCTGCAGCTGGGGATGGGGAGGCTTTGGGTGGGGGCCGGAGGGAGAGTTCTGTGAGCCCCGCCAGCGCCCGGCCTCCTCAATCACCGCCGCTCTCACTCCTCACTTCCCCAGGATCTTATGTTTGCAGCAATCAGGCAGGCTCCACGCTCTGGGCCACCTCCGCACACCGGGCAGCTTCTGGACTCACAGTTCACTGAATCATGGCTTACGGACTCACAGTTCACTCACTCACAGCTTCTGGACTCGACTATCACTCACAGCTTGCGGGTATCAGGGCTTCCGGGCTTCCAGGCTGACTAACTCATGCCCGGCCTCTGGGGCTTTATACTCCCCGCCCCGGTGATTGACAGCGGGTGCCAGAAGGGGCGTCACCTTCACGCTGACTGACAGGCGAGAAGACCAATCTGCTGATCTCACGATTTTTAAACCTTCATAACTTTTGTAAATTTTCACCGATTGGAACAAAACTTGGTGCGCTTGGAGCAGAGGAGAACGGTGAGGAAGGCGGCGAAAAACCTCGCGGTATAGGATAGTTTTTTTGCGCAAATTTAAAAACACCGCCTACCGGAAGAGGATAAGATGAGAGTTGTAGTAATAATATAGATTTGGTGCAGGGGGCTGTCGATATGCTGCCTTACAGCTCTGGAGACCCAAGTTTGATCCTACCCTCAGTTGCTATCTGTGTGAAGTTTGTACGTTCTCCCTGTGACCAGATGGACTTCCTCCAGTTGGTCTGGTTTCCTCCCACAACTCGTAGACATGTGAGTTTGCAGAAATATAGAATATAAGTGCAGGAGCCGGCCATTCGGCCCTTCGAGCCAGCACCGCCATTCAATATGATCATGGCTGATCATCCAAAATCATAGAAACATAGAAATTAGGTGCAGGAGTAGGACATTCGGCCCTTCGAGCCTGCACCGTCATTCAATATGATCATGGCTGATCATCCAACTCAGTATCCCGTACCTGCCTTCTCTCCATACCCTCTGATCCCCTTAGCCGCAAGGGCCACATCTAACTCCCTCTTAAATATAGCCAATGAACTGGCCTCGACTACCCTCTGCGGCAGAGAGTTCCAGAGATTCACCACTCTCTGTGTGAACAAAGTTCTTCTCATCTCGGTTTTAAAGGATTTCCCCCTTATCCTTAAGCTGTGACCCCTTGTCCTGGACTTCCCCAACATCGGGAGCAATCTTCCTGCATCTAGCCTGTCCAACCCCTTAAGAAGTTTGTAAGTTTCTATAAGATCCCCTCTCAATCTCCTAAATTCTAGAGAGTATAAACCAAGTCTATCCAGTCTTTCTTCATAAGACAGTCCTGACATCCCAGGAATCAGTTTGGTGAACCTTCTCTATGGCAAATCAGTGCTTTCTCCCCATATCCCTTGACTCTGTTAGCCCTTAGAGCTTTATCTAACTCTCTCTTGAAAACACCCTGTGAATTGGCCTCCACTGCCTTCTGTGGCAGAGAATTCCACAGATTCACAGCCCTCTTGTAGGTTAATTGGCCTGGGTAAAATTGCCCCTAGTGTGTAGGGAGTGGATGAGAAAGTGGGATAACATAGACTAAGTCCTTGAGGTATTGATTGCCAGCTGTACAAACCTTCTGACTTTGTGGTTTCGGTGGAAGTGAGTATAATTGGAATCCATTCTCCTTGTGTGAACTTTTTCCGAAGACTGGATATTAATTTTCACATTTTCCACTCTGGTCCTAAACTAACTGCTGATTGTGTAGGATACTTAACAATCAAAGATAATGGTGACCCACCAACTGTTCAAACCAAAGTACGACTTAGGGTGTGATTTTAAGATTAGGTATCTTCATTTATTCTCATTTTAGCTTCTTCCTTTTAATGCCGCAGGTGGAGATTTTGACGACTCAGACCTTCTACATGTGGTGAATGGTGACTATAAACCTGATAAGACCGTCTCGAAAGGTAAACCTTTATACCGGTACCTTTTTATGCGCATGCAAGTAACTTTCTTATGCCCCTGTCCCACTTCGGATATCTGAACGGAAACCTCTGGAGACTTTGCGCCCCACCCAAGGTTTCCGTGCGGTTCCCGGAGGTTTTTGTCAGTCCCCCTACCTGCTTCCACTACCTGCAACCTCCGGCAACCACCTGCAACCTCCGGGAACCGCACGGAAACCTTGGGTGGGGCGCAAAGTCTCCAGAGGTTTCCGTCCAGGTTTCCTAAGTGGGACAGGGGCATAAGGAACCATGTAGTCTATTCATGCTTTTCTTATACACGTAAGACCACAGGTTGTGAGGGATACGGGCGTGGTGGCACAGCTGTAGAGTTGCTGCCTTACAGCGCCAGAGACCCAGGTTCGATCCTGACCACGGCTGCCGTCTGTACGGAGTTTGTACGTTTTCTCCCCGTTGCCTGCGTGGGTTTTCCCGAGATCTTCTGTTTCCTCCCACACTCCAGGTTTGTAGGTTAATTGGCTTGGTATAAATGCAAATCGTCCCTAGTGTGTGTCAGGCAATGAGCGGGGATCGCTGGTCGGCGCGGACTCGGTGGGCCTAAGGGCTTGTTTCCGCGCTGCATCTCTAAACTAAACTAAATCAGGTCAATGCTGGTCCCCCAAGAGAGTCCCCTTCACCCATCTTAGTTCCCATTATCTCTGCAGCAATCTTTCTTTCAGGCAGATCCGTCAACTGCCCTTTGATCTTTTTTTAAGCATTGACTTACACAAGTATAACAGATGTTGCAGTTTGCTTAATTCCGCCTAATTACTAGTTGTGAAGTTCTCAAATGAGACCATCTGGATAAATGGAAGAGCTCGCCCCCAATTAACTTTGAACAGTACAGCACAGGAACTGCCTCTCCACCCTCTATGTAGGTGACGAACATGTAGCCAAATGAATCTCCACCGCCTGCACGTGATCCACTTCCGTCCTTTGCCTACATTTCCATATGTCTATCTGACAGCCTTGTAAATAACCACTTGTTGATGAGCCAGCTTCCTTTCATTTAGATCTTAAATTTAGATTTCGTTTCACCTAGAGCACGGTGGTGCAGCAGTAGAGTTGCTGCCTTACAGCGCCGGAGACCCGGGTTCGATCCTGACTACGGGTGCTTGTCCTGTAGGGAGTTTGTACGTTCTCCCCGGGTTTTCTCCAGGATCTCCGGTTTCCTCCCACGCTCCAAAGACGTATAAGGGGGAAATCCTTTAAAACTGAGATGAGGGGGGATCTTATAGAAACTTACAAAATTCTTAAGGGGTTGGACAGGCTAAATGCAGGAAGATTGTTCCCGATGTTGGGGAAGTCTAGAACAAGGGGTCACAGCTTAAGGATAAGGGGGAAATCCTTTAAAAACCGAGATGAGAAGAACTTTTTTCACACAGAGAGTGGTGAATCTCTGGAACTCTCTGCCACAGAGGGTAGTTGAGGCCAGTTCATTGGCTATATTTAAGAGGGAGTTAGATGTGGCCCTTGTGGCTAAAGGGATCAGGGGGTATGGAGAGAAGGCAGGTACGGGATACTGAGTTGGATGATCAGCCATGATCATATTGAATGGCGGTGCAGGCTCGAAGGGCCGAATGGGCTACTCCTGCACCTATTTTCTATGTTTCTATGTTTCTATGTACCAGTTTGTTGTTTAATTGGCTTGGTATAAATGTAAGTTGCCCCTAGTGCGTGTCGGACAGTGTTAGTGTGCGGGGGAATCACTGGTCAGCGCAGACCCGGTGGGCTGAAGGGCTGTATCCAAACTAAACTGGTGGCCTGGCACGACCCCTCCACGACCTAACATTCCGGTTCCGTTGGACTCCTCGCGGGAACCGTGACCTCTGCTGGTGCGGCCAAACAAGTAACCCAGAAAGACTCTGAATCCACAGGTGCCAGGGAATCAACGTACTTTAGACATGGACAAGAAGTGTAGATAGTATTTTGATAATTATTTCTATCAGTTGCACGTTTAAGGGCCTGTCCCACTTGGCGATTTTTTCGGCGTTAACGACTGACGTATGAGGGTGGCGGAAAGATTTTGATCGTTTCAAAATCCAGCGGCTACAAAAAATACGTCAGTTGTTAACGCCGCGGCTTTTTCGGTGAACTGATAAGTCGGTCAATGATGCCGACAGTCGCCGAAAAAATCGCCAAGTGGGACAGCCCCTTTAGAACCCTCTATCGTGTTTTTATTACTATTAATGTTTGTCCAGCATATTTTGTTTTGCATTTTTTAAGATGGTTTTCGACCAATTTATAATCGGACTACCTTTTATGGGACTTTACTAGACTTTATCTTGCACTAAATGTTATACACTTTATCATGTATCTGTGCATCGCGGATGGCTCGATTGTAATCATGTGTTGTCTTTCCGCTGACTGGTTAGCACATAACTACTGTTTTCACTGCACCTCGGTACACGTGACACTAATAAACGGGACTAAATTGAAATTTATTTTTTATAATTGCTTAAAGGTAAGTTGGCTTGTTTTAAAATCCTCCCAGGTCAGGACCCTGCTGGCACGAGTGACCAGATCAGCGACTTTCTGATGACCCTACTAGGAGGCACATCAGAGCATTTTCAGAAGATTTGCTTCAAGTTGATGGGTGAGGCTGTTTGGCCTGTTTACAGAGATCCACTTGGTGGTTGGAGACTGGGGGCGAGAGAGAAGGGTCTGGGGGCGAGATCGGGTCTGGGGGTGACTGGGGAGGCACATCAGCGCAGCGGTAGAGTTGCTGCCTCACAGCGCCAGAGACCAAGCTTGAACCTGACTATGGGTGCTGCCTCTGTGGAGTTTGTACGTACCCCCCCCCCCCCCTCCACGTGACCACGTGGGTTTCCTCCGGGTGCTCCGGTTTCCTCTCACATTCCAAAGACGTACAGGTTAGTAGGCTAATCGGCTTCTGTTAATTGGAAATTGTGTTAATCGTAAACACAATGGCTCGTTGGTGTAGGGGTATGACTTTTGCTTGGGGTGCGAGAGGTCCCGGGTTCAAATCCCAGCCGAGCCCACAGTCTGAAGAAGGGTCTCGACCCGAAACGTCACCCATTCCTTCTCTCCAGAGATGCTGCCTGTCCCGCTGAGTTACTCCAGCATTTTGCAGACCTACTTGTGACTACTGTCTTGCCTTACTTATTATATATTTCTGTTTGTGTTATTAGAAATGTTGAAAGATCTGTATAACACGCCACAGGAGCAGTGAGAAGATATTCAGGGTATGTAGAGTTTTATTGCTTTTCTCTGTCACCGACTATCTGTTTGGAATAAATAATGAGAGGGATGGAAATGGTTTAGGTTCAAGTATATTATTGTTCACGCTCTCCCTGCCTCAAGGGTGGCGCAGCAATAGAGTTACTGCCTAAAGGGCCTGTCCCACCAGCATGCCACTGCATGCGGCAAGCGTGAATTAACATGGTCGCCGGAGCCGTATGGAGTTGTGCGGAGCTGGTCCCAACATCGCGCGGGGCTCCGAAAAACTGACACTGTCCAAAAATTCTGCGCAGGCCCGCAGCCGCATTGAGGCCGTACACAGCGCCTCGACGCCATACGCACCGTCTTGGCGCCGTGCGCAGCATCTTGACGTCGTACGTCTAGCGTGAACTTCCCGCGGACTTCGCTCGAACTTCATGTCAACTCCTACGGGATCACTCTACTCCGCGCGGCCCCCACGTCCGGTTTGGTTGCGCTTGCCGCATGCAGTCACATGCTCGTGGGACAGGCCCTTTACAGTGCTAGAGAACCTGGTTCGATCCTGACTAGAGTGCTGCCTGTACGGAGTTTGCACGCTCTCCCCGTGACCTGCATGGCTTTTCTCTGGAATCACTGATTTCCTCCCACAATCCAAATACGTACAGCTTTGTGGGTGAATTGGCTTCGATAACATTGTAAAATCATCCCTAGAGTGTAGGATAGAGCCAGTGTACAGGGGGATCGCTGGTCGGCACGGACTCAGTGGGCCGAATGGCCTGTTTCTCCACTGTATCTCTAAAACTAAATACTAAAGATGGGTTTCACTTTGGGTGTCTGGTTTCCCCCCTCATAAGGCATAAGGGGGAAACATTTATTGCAATCTGAGGGGTGACATTTTCATGCAAAGGGTGGTGGGTGTATGGAACAATCTGCTGGAGGAAGTAGTTGAGACAGAGACTAACCTAACGTTTAAGAAGCAATTCGACAGGTATATGGATAGTGCTGGCTTGGAGGGATATGGGCCAAATGCAGGCAGGTGGGACGGGCACAGATCATAACTGATAGGAGTAGAATTAGGCCATTCGGCCCATCAAGTCTACTCCGCCATTCAATCATGGCTGATCTATCTCTCCCTCCTAACCACATTCTCCTGTCTTCTCCCCAGAACCTCTGACACCCGTACTAATCATGATGGGACATGTTGGTCGGTGTGGGCAGGTTGGACCGATGGGGCGTGTTTCCACACTGTACGACTCAATAAAACTCTGTTGTGATGTGTACTGTTGCCCGGAGCTACACATGTCAAATTAATCTACTTGTCTGTGGCGTATTCTTAATCCTAGCATTCATCCACCCAACCTTCAATCAACGCACCTGTTGGAAGGAACAAACTGTTCATCGGAGACAGGATACACATGGCTGTGGTCCAACATCAGATTTCTTGGGTTCAGCTTCAGTTTTCAGATATGTTCACTGTAATTCAGATGTGATTTTGTTTTTGTTTTTTTTTCATCTGCGCTGGTTTTTGGACACCTGGCTTACTTATGATGGGGTGTAATTTTGTGTTTCTTGACGTCTATTTGAAACGTCAACTCATGGTTTAATTGCCAGAACGTTTGCTTCGGTGCACTACTGAATTGAGATTTCACTGGTACTGTCCTCTTGAGACAAGTGTAAATATCGATGATTTCTTGGAAATCCTTCGTCAATGTTAAATTTGTAGCACAAGGAGTGTGATACATCTTGGTTGAACATTATTGGTTATGCATTGATGAAATGTTGATGAAATGTAATTAACGTGTGGACTGGTCATAAGGTCATGGGATAGGAGTGGAATTAGGCCATTCAGCCCATCAAGTCTACGCCTTTCAATCATGGCTGATCTATCTCTCCCTCCTAACCCTTTGCCTTCTCCCCATAACCTCATAACAAATCAAGAATCTATCTATCTCTGCATTAAAAATATCAACTGACTTGGCCTCCACTGCAAAGAATTCCACACATACACCACGGAGGATGACAGACTAAATACATTTCTCCTCATCTCCTTCCAAAAAGAATGTCCTTTAATTCTGAGGCTATGTCCTCTGGTCCTAGACTCTCCCACTAGTGGAAACATCCTCTCCACATCCACTCTGTCCAAGCCTTTCACTATTGTGTTCGTTCTAATGAGGTCCCCCTTCATTCTTCTGAACTCCAGCGAGTACAGGCCACAATACACAATACACAATACAATACAATTTATTTGTCATTGTGGTTCAAACGAAATGTTGTTTCTGCAGTCATACACACAAAAAAGAACCAAGACACAACATAATTTACACAAACATCCATCACAGCGCATCTGCTCCTCGCTGTGATGGGAGGCAAAGACTTATCTCTCCCCTGCACTCCCCATTCCCCTCCAGAGTCAAAGCCCCCGGCGGGCGATGGCAATTGTCCCGCGGCCATTAACACCGCACCGGGTGATGCAAGGCCACACTCCGGGTCTTGTTGTTGGAGCCCCCGGCGGGCGCTAGCAAAGTCCCGCAGCCGTTCCAAGCCGTTCGGGGCGGTGATGTCAGGCCCCGCTCCAGGCACTCTTCAACCCCGCAACTCGGGCGGGTGAAGTCGCCATTGCGGAAGCCCCGAAAAGCGGTCTCCCAGCAGGGACCCGCGGACTCCCGGTGTCACTGTCCACCAGACCTGCGGATAAGCCTCCGAATCCCCGGGGTCGGGTCGCAGCAGCGCGCCACCACCGCTCCTCCCGCTCCGAACTCGGCCAGCTCCGCGATGGTGAGTAGGTCCGCAGGCTCCGCGACTGGAGCCCCAGGTCGTTCCTGCTGGAGGCCGCTCCACGGTGCTAGGCCCCAACGACAACGGAGACCCGACAGAGAAAAGGTCGGGTTCTCCGTGCAGGGGATAGATTTTTAAACGTTCCACCCCCCCCCCCACCCCCCCCACCCCCCCCCCCCACACACACAACCCACACACAAAAAAAAAAAAAAAAAAAAACTACATTCAAACGAGACAAAAAATAATAAAAAATACAGACGGACTGCAGAGGCCGCTGCCACGTGAGTCGTGCCGCCCACTGCCGACAAACGCTCATCGTAGTTAAACCTGCTCATTCCTGGTGAGTTTTCTATAGGCGCCACTGTGGAACCGTTCACAAACTTGTGCCAAAGGTTTATTGATCTTGGGTAAACTTCTGGGATGTAGCATTTATATGTTTTTCTTTAAAAATGTATATTTTTAACTTGAATGCTTCCAACAAAAAAAGTGGATGGATTTCTATATTTTTTCAGAATGTTGTTAGTCATACCTGTAAATGCCTTTCAACATACGCCAGATGCAGGAAACATGTTCCTGATGTTGGGGGAGTCCAGAACCAGGGGACACTTATATAAGAATAAGGCCTTTTAGAATGAAGATGACCTGTGCGGGATTTCTCTGAGATCTTTGGTTTCCTCCCACAGCCCAAAGCCGTACAGGTTTGTAGGTTAATTTGGCTCGATTAATTGGCCTGATAAAGGTATTGGCCTGATAACAGTATTCCGGTAAACCTCCTCTGTATCTTCACCAAAACCTCAAAACATCCTTCCTGTAGTAGGGTAATCAGAAACCTCACATAATACTCCAAATGTGGCCCGACCAAAGTTGTATAAAGCTGTAACACGACTTCCTGACTCTTATACTGACCGATGAAGGCAAGCACATCATAGGTGGTCACGGTGGTGCAGCGGTAGAGTTACTGCCTTACAGCGAATGCAGCGCCGGAGACCCGGGTTCGATCCCAACTACGGGTGCTGTCTGTACGGAGTCTGTACGTTCTACCCGTGACCTGCGCGGGTTTTCTCTGAGATCTTCGGTTTCCTCCCACACTCCAAAGACGTACAGGCTTGTAGTTTAATTGGCTTGGAGTAAATGTAAAAATTGTCCCGAGTGGGTGTGGGATAGTGTTAATGTGTGTGGATCGCGGGTCGGAGCGGACCCAGTGGGCCGAAGGGCCTGTTTCCGTGCTGTATCTCTATACTAAACTAAATGAGGAAAGACTTTTTCACCCTAAGAGTTGTGAATTTGTACAATTCTCTGTCTCAGAGGGCAGTGGAGGCCAATTCACTGGATGCATTCAAAAGAGAGTTAGATAGAGCTCTTAGAGCTAGCGGAGTCAAGGGATATGGGGAGAAGGCAGGAACGGGGTACTGATTGTGGATGATCAGCCATGATCACATTGAATGGTGGTGTTGGCTCGAAGGGCCAAATGGCCTACTCCTGCACCCATTGTCTATGTATCTATGTGTATACACAGGAGTTCATCTGGAACAGAGGCAGGGACTATTGCAAGGTTTAAGAACATTTTGATGTGTGGATGGATAGGACAGATTCAGAGGGATATGGGCCAAACTCAGGCAGGTGGGGCTAGTGTAGATGGGACATGTTGGTCGACGTGGGCAAGTTGGGCTGTTTCCATGCTGTATGACTCTTTGACTCAATGATGGATAACCTGAAGTATGAGTTTGAATCTCACCACATCCACTGTGGAAACGCAACACACTTGATGCCGTGGAACCTTTCCCCTGGTACAGTGTTGATGCAGTCAGTCCTATAACTGAGGTCCTGAACTCCAGTGCTGCCTGTGTGGAGTTTGCACAGTCTCCCCCGTGATTGGTTGGGTTTCCGACGGGCACCCCACTTTCTTCCTATTCCCGCCCGATTTCGGCCCGGAACGTTGCCTATTTCCTTCGCTCCATAGATGCTGCTGCACCCGCTGAGTTTCTCCAGCACTTTTGTCTACCTTCGATTTTCCAGCATCTGCAGTTCCTCCTTAAACACCTGTTTCCGTGCTGTATCTCTAAACGAAACTAAACTAAACTAAAGAACGGTAGATCAGCCGTGATTGAATGGCTTAGTAGACTCGATGGGCCGAATGGCCTTATTCTGCTTCTATCACTTATGAAAATGCTGGAGTAACTCAGCGAGTCAGGTAGCATCTCTGGAGAAAAGGAATTGGTGACCATTCCAGGTCTGAAGAAGGGTTCCGATCCGGAACGTCACCCGTTCCTTTTCTCCAGAGATGCTGCCAAGACCCATTGTGCTACTCCAGCATTTGGAGTCTTACCTTTAGAAGGAGAGGAGATTGGACAGAAATTATGGAATCTGCGTGGTCTCTACCTAGTACTGTTTTAACGTCCCTTCTAGACCCCTCCCGACGTTGAATTGAATAACTTGTATCGCAAGTACTCCCATCTTCTTTCGTGTCCATCTTCCGTGTTTCAAATGTTGACCTCGCTGCCATCGCTCGTCCTGAAAAGGACGCAAACATCCGGCGCCAATCAGTGGGAGCCATCACTTGTCGCAATAGATCAGTGGTTGGCAACCGTGTTCTGCATAGGGGCCGGGACGCATGTCTGTGAGTGGATGGCGGGCCACATCTACCACGTGTACACATGGATCCCGCCCCTTCGAGGACTCCACCCGGAGCACTGAGCTCAAATACTCACACTCGCTCGTCCCCGGCCTACGGACAACCCCGATCCCGACAGCGAAGCCCAGACACAGAAGGTGCAGGATGCGATACCACCAAATCACCTTCCAGGTACCGGAGGTAGAAAAAAGTGCTGGAGGAACTCACTCCAGCATTTCTTTACTACCATCGATTTTTCAGCGTCTGCAGTTCTTTCTTAAACATTTCAGGTACCGGAGATGACAGAAGTCTGCGGGCCGGATGATTTCGGGTTACGGGCCGGATTCGGCCCGGGGGCCACAGGTTGCCGACCCCTGCAATAGATGATGGTGGTAGCAGATTTAGCTCGGGATACTTCCAGCTTCCAGCCCCCGCGACATGGACGCTTGTGCTATGGGGCCACAAGTACTTCAAATCAGGAGTTTTATTGTCGGGTTTTATCGTATTGCACAATTAAATGTCCTCTGGTGCGGGCGAACTTTGGGTGTGTGAGTTGGTGTTTGCATTATTTCACGATTTACAGGACAAAACTGGTGCGGTGAAGTGGCGGGCTCCGATGTTTGAAGGCGTAAGAAGATTGTTCCAATATTTATTCATGGCCTTTTATAATTGATGGGAATGGCATCCATCTTAAACTTGGTGGCACTTGCTATGGGAATATGGTAGATTGTCTGAATGAAGATACTGCACATGGACAGCTTACGAAAAAAAATAAAGCAGTTTTGAATTCTTGGTTTTCTTCGCTGTCAATTGTCTTCTGTGCTAAATCGGACGGCACAAACGCCCAGCTGGTAGAGCCACTGTTGCGCGGAGTTTGCACGATCCCCCTGTTACCGCATGGGTTTCCTCCAGGTGCTCCGGTTTGCTCCCAATTCCCAAAGACATACAAAGGGTTTGCGGGAGAATTGGCCTCTTCAAAATAGCCAGAGTGTGTCGGGAGTGGACGGGAAGTGGGATAACAAATGAACTGGTGTGAATGGGTGATCGATGGTCGGCATGGACTCGATGCATCTTTTGGACAATTTCTTTTCTTCGGTATTCACCAAGGAGAAGGATATTGAATTATGTGAGGTAAGGGAAACAAGTAGAGTAGCTATGGAAACTATGAGATTCAAAAGAAGAGGAAGTACTGACACTTTTGAAAATTATAAAAGTGGATAAGTCTCCAGGTCCTGACAGGATCTTTCAATCAGTCAATATAACATAGAAACATAGAAAATAGGTGCAGGAGTAGGCCATTCGGCCCTTCAAGCCAGCACCGCCATTCATTGTGATCATGGCTGATCATCCGCTATCAATAACCCGTGCCTGCCTTCTCTCCATATCCCTTGACTCCACTAGCCCCTAGAGCTCTATCTAACTCTCTCTTAAATCCATCCAGTGACTTGGTCTCTACTGCCCTCTGTGGCAGGGAATGCCATAAATTCACAATTGAAGATTAGATCAATGAGGTCAGAGTTCAATGCCCTGGTTTTGGTTAAGTGGATGCTTAATAAATGCGGGCAAACACTCTCATAGTTTACCCCCTAGACATACCGACAGACCCTTCGGCCCAACTTGCCCACACCGACCAACATGTCCCAGCTACACTCGTCCCACCTGCCCGTGTAGGATAGGGTTTGTGTACGGGATGATCGCTGGTCGGCGTGGGCTGAAGGGCCTGTTTGCACGCTGTATCTCTAAAGTCTACTATTCTTACGCTAGAGTACTACAGTCATATAGAGTACTCATCTATAATATAATTTTACTGGATTGTATGCAAAAACAAATAATTTGTACCTAAGTACATGTGGCAAAGCATCATTGAATCCCTGAGGTTCTAGTTTATAGTTTATTGTCACGTGTACCCAAGTACAGTGAAAAGCTTTTTTTGTTGCATGCTAACCAGTCAGCGGAAAGACTACATGATTAAAGCCCTGTACGAGTTCATTCCAAGAGCTCTCCCGAGTTTGCCCTGATTCGAACTCAGAGATTTACAGTAATGGCCACTCGTCGGTACTCGGGGCCCATTACCTGCAATTTTTGTTGAAAAATCTTCATGAGTCTTCCCGTGCTTACCTGCCGTTAGCGAGTCTTCCCGAGTGCCTGCCGTTAGCGTTACGAGCCGCTAAGAGACTTCGCCGAGCTCCGAAGTACCCGCTACATTCATTCTCCGAGTTTGATTTTTTTTTAAACTCGGGAGAGCTCTTGGAATGAACTCGTACCGTGGGACAGGGCTTTAACAATCGAGCCGCCCACAGTGTACAGATACTGGATAAAGGGAATAGCGTTCAGTGCAAGGGCAATGAATGAATACTTTGTCACATGTGATAAGTCACAGTGAAATCCTTGTTTGCCTCGGGCAACCCAAAGTGTGCAAAGTCCAGTAGACTTTATGATTTATGATAGTCCAACGGTCTTCAATGAGGTAGATAGTAGCTCAGAACCGCTCTCTAGTTGGCGATAAAATGAACCAGATGCTTGATAACAGCTGGGGAGAAACTGTCCCTGAATCTGGAAGTAAGGAGGACAGATTTGCTTCATTTTTTTTAACCTAAAGTAGATTTGTTCGATTATTTACAATACTATTTACAATACTAAACTATTCAAACAAACCCACCACCGTAGTACAAGTAAAACAAATATACTGAACATTAGATAACTATTGCCCCATCCTTATTAAACATAGAAACATAGAAAATAGGAGCAGGAGTAGGCCATTCGGCCCTTCGAGCCTGCACCGCCATTCAATATGATCATGGCTGATCATCCAACTCAGTATCCTGTACCTGCCTTCCCTCCATGCCCCCTGATCCCTTTAGCCACAAGGGCCACATCTAACTCCCTCTTCAATATAGCCAATGAACTGGCCTCAACTACCTTCTGTGGCAGAGAAATCCACAGATTCACCACTCTCTGTGTGAAAAATGTTTTTCTCATCTCGGTCCTAAAAGATTTCCCCCTTATCCCAGGCCAGTTCATTGGCTATATTTAAGAGGGAGTTAGATGTGGCCCTTGTGGCTAAGGGGATCAGGGGGTATGGAGAGAAGGCAGGTACGGGATACTGAGTTGGATGATCAGCCATGATCATATTGAATGGCGGTGCAGGCTCGAAGGGCCGAATGGCCTACTCCTGCACCTAATTTCTATGTTTCTATGTTTCTATCCTTAAATTATTAAGGATGCTTTACACCCCCCGCGGACCGCGAAATCCCCCAGGGCGCCCTTGGACAGCGCATAGTCCCTCTCTCGTACCATCCGGGCACGGACCTAACCCCGGAAAAGGGGCAGGCAGCCGGCTCGGGCAGAGCCGCCTTCCGCCTGGCGCAGTGACTCGCGGATAGCCAGCTTGGCCAGGCCCGGGAGCAACCCAACCAGGACATCTTCAGCCCTACCCTCTCCTCACCGTTTACCTTCCTGGCAATGAACCAGATAGATTTTACGTCAGGTAGACAAAATTGCTGGAGAAACTCAGCGGGTGCGGCAGCATCTATGGAGCGAAGGAAATAGGCAACGTTTCGGGACGAAACGTTGCCTATTTCCTTCGCTCCATAGATGCTGCCGCACCCGCTGAGTTTCTCCAGCAATTTTGTCTACCTTCGATTTTCCAGCATCTGCAGTTCCTTCATGTATATTTCACGTCAGTCTGGTGTCTAAGAGTCACCACCAGAAGGATTAACTTTTTTTAAATTCCAGATTTATTTCATATTGGAATGTAAATTTCCCTGAAGACATGATCCAATTCCAAATTAAGTCTCCAGATCTGGAATCGGGGCTTCTGGATACTATTGGTGTTATTAATGTGTGAATTATTAGTAACAGGCAGCACTGTGGCGCAGGGGAAGAGATGCTGCCTCACAGCGCCAGAGATCTAGGTTCGATCCTGACTACAGGTGTTGAATCCAGATATTGACACGAACATCCCCTATTATATTATTTGAATGGTGGCCGATTAGGAAAAGGGGAGATGCAACGAGACCTGGGTGTCGTGGTACACCAGTCATTGAAAGTAGGCATGCAGGTGCAGCAGGCAGTGAAGAAAGCTAATGGTATGTTAGCATTCACAGCAAAAGGATTTGAGTATAGGAGCAGGGAGGTTCTACTGCAGTTGTACAGGGTCTTGGTGAGACCACACCTGGAGTATTGCGTACAATTTTGGTCTCCTAATCTGAGGAAAGACAATCTTGCCATAGAGGGAGTGCAGAGATGGTTCACCAGACTGATTCTTGGGATGTCAGGACTGTCTTATGAAGAAAGACTGGATAGACTCGGATAGTACCCGCTAGAATTTAGAAGATTGAGGAGGGATCTTATAGAAACTTACAAACTACTTAAGGGGTTGGACAGGCTAGATGCAGGAAGATTGTTCCCGATGTTGGGGAAGTCCAGAACAAGGGGTCACAGTTTAAGCATAAGGGGGAAGTCTTTTAGGAACGAGATGAGAAAATCATTTTTCACCCATTTTTCACAGAGAGTGGTGAATCTGTGGAATTCTCTGCCGCAGAAGGTAGTTGAGGCCACAGTTCATTGCCTATATTTAAGAGGGAGTAAGATGTGGCCCTTGTGGCTAAAGGGATCAGGGGGGTATGGAGAGAAGGCAGGTACAGGATACTGAGTTGGATGATCAGCCATGATCATATTGAATGGCGATGCTGGCTCGAAGGGCCGAATGGCCTACTCCTGCGCCTATTGTCTATATTTCTATCTATGTTATCATATTTTGCTTGGTCAGCTTCCAGCCCAGTGGTATGAATATTGATTTCTCTCACTCCAGGTAGCCCCGGCATTCCCTCTCTCTCTATCCCTCCCCCATCCAAGTCACACCAGCTTTTCGTTTTCACCCTACAAACAACTACCAACGGCCTGTTTCCTTTCTCATCGTTACTTTTTTGCATATCTTTCATTCATTGTTCTTTATCTCTCTACATCATCGTCTGTATCTCTCACTTCCCTTATCCCTAACCAATCTGAAGAAGGGTCACGACCCGAAATGTCACCAATTCCTTCTCTCCAGAGATGCTGCCTGACCCGCTGAGTTACTCCAGCATTTTTTGTCTCGCTCCAGCGATGCTGCCTGACCCGCTGAGTTACTCCAGCATTTAGTGGCCGTTTGTGTATGGACCAGCACCTTGCTTCTATTGCTTGGCATATGTGACAATAAACTTTCAAAGAATCATTGAATTAAATCATTGTTGAGTCATTTTGTGGCCTCGTTCCATTGTCGTTCAGGAACCGAACTGTGAACTTGGATGAATTCGCTTTTTCCCATTCCTTGGTGATAATTCACTGGAGGAATTCAATGGCACACACCCTTCCCTGTGCATCATTCCTGTGATACTTCCGTCTCTCATGGTAACTTCATGTAATCTTGGAAATATTTAACCACAACGATACCAGCCAATCTGAGGTGCAACTGAACCATATTAAGAAGGAATTGCCGGTGTTGGTTTAAACCAAAGGCAGACACAAAATGCTGGAGTAACTCAGTGGGACAGGCAGCATCTCTGGAGAGAAGGAATGGGTGTGTCCCGCTGAGTTAGTTACTCCAGCACTTTGTGTCATATTTGTGCCAAGACCGGCGAAGTGTCGCAGGCCGTCTCAGCAGCGGCACGGGATTTTTTTAAAAACCAAAAATAATGCATTCACCTATTTACAATAACATGTACAATACTAAACATAGAAACATAGAAATTAGGTGCAGGAGTAGGCCATTCGGCCCTTCGAGCCTGCACCGCCATTCAATATGATCATGGCTGATCATCCAACTCAGTATCCTGTACCTGCCTTCTCTCCATACCCTCTGATCCCCTTAGCCACAAGGGCCACATCTAACTCCCTCTTAAATATAGCCAATGAACTGGCCTCGACTACCCTCTGTGGCAGAGAGTTCCAGAGATTCACCACTCTCTGTGTGAAAAAAGTTCTTCTCATCTCGGTTTTAAAGGATTTCCCCCTTATCCTTAAGCTGTGACCCCTTGCCCTGGACTTCCCCAACATCGGGAGCAATCTTCCTGCATCTAGCCTGTCCAACCCCTTAAGAATTTTGTACGTTTCTATAAGATCCCCTCTCAATCTCCTAAATTCTAGAGAGTACAAGCCGAGTCTATCCAGTCTTTCTTCATAAGACAGTCCTGACATCCCAGGAATCAGTCTGGTGAACCTTCTATGCACTCCCTCTATGGCAACAATGTCAATAATGGCAATAAACGATTCAAAAACAAACCCCACCACCTCAATACCAGCAAAACAAATATACTAAATGAACTATTAAACAACTATATCACCATCCTTAGCAACGGCGTCCTCATGCAGTGGCAGAGTTGCTGCCTTACGGCACCTGAGACCCGGGTTCAATCCTGGCTGAGTCCCTTGCTTGGTTTTGTGGGGAGTTTTTTTTCTTATACAAATAATTTCATTCAAAAAATTCCATATGGAGAATTTTAACCCAATCAAAGACTGCCTATGTTAACAGTTTACAAACAAACGATCATGAAGTTAATATAACAGCAACTTTGTCAACACAATACTCGACCTCCCGCGGTGAGCAGTGTCCCGGCAAGCAGGCCCGGTTCACCGAGGTGGATCGGCGATGGGACACACGCTGGTAGGCCCGGCTCGCCCACCGACCTTGGCCCGGAGCCACCGATGTCGACTGGACCCACCCGCGCTGTCGAGAGAGGGAGGGGGACCCTCGGTGCATGCTAAATCTCTCCTCTCTCACCTTAAACTTATGTCCCCTGGTCCTTCATGCCTCAACTCTGGAAAAAAACATTCTATGTCTCTACCTTATCCTATTCATGATCTTATACACCTCAGTAATATCACTCTTCAGTCTCCTGCACTCCAAAGAGCACTATCCTCTCACCTGCCCAACCCCTCAGTCCTTCAAGTCCTGGCAACACCCTCATAAAAAGAGTCAAGAGTCAAGAGTCAAGAGTCAATTTAATTGTCATTTGGACCCCTGGGGGTCCAAACGAAATGCCGTTTCTGCAGCCATACATTACACACAAATAGACCCCAGACACAACATAATTACATTTAACATAAACATCCATCACATAACTGTGATGGAAGGCCAAAAAAAACTTATCTCTCCACCGCACTCTCCCCCCCCCCGATGTCACAGTCAAAGTCATAGCCCCCGGCTGGCGATGGCGATTGTCCCGCGGCCATTGAAGCCACGCCGGGTGGTGCGAGGTCTCACACCGGGTCTTGATGTTGGAGCCCCCGGTGTGTGCTCGCAAAGTCCCGCGGCCGTTCCAGCCGCGCGGGGCAATGGTGTTAGGCCCCGCTCCAGGAGCTCTTCGACCCCGCAACACGGGCGGGAGAATTCGCCGTTGCAGCAGCCCGAAAAAGCGGTCTCCCTCCAGGGAGCCGCGCGGGGTCGTCCGAGCCGTCCGCAGACCCGCAGTAGCAGCCTCCGACTCAGCAGCAGCAGCGGCATCGGCAGCAGCAGCAGCAGCAGCAGCAGCGGCAGCGCTCCTCCACCGCTCCACCCGCTCCGGTCTCGGCCAGCTCCGCGACGGCAACGGTGAGTCGGCACCAGAGTCCCCGGCTTCTTCCCGTTGGAGGCCGCTCCTCGTTGCGGCCTCAACGACACCTGAGACCCGACGAGAAAAGGTCAGGTCTCCAGTGCAGGGAGAGATTCAAAAGTTTTCCCACCCCCCCCACACACACACCCCAACATAAAATAACAAAAACTACACAGAAACACAGACAAAAAATAACAAAAACGCGGACAGGCTGCAGAGGCCGCTGCTGGCCAGAGCCGCGCCGCCTACCGGATCCTCAGGCTTCCGACTTTAGAGATACGGCGCTGAAACAGGTCCTTTGGCCCACCGAGTCCGCACCAGCCAGCGATCACCCCGTATACTAGCACCATCCTACACTCCAGGAACAAGTTGTAATTTTACCGAAGCCAAATAACCTATAAACCTGTAGGTAGACATAAATGCTGGAGAAACTCAGCGGGTGCTGCAGCCTTATATGGAGTGAAGGAAATAGGTGACGTTTCGGGATGAAACCCTTGCACGTCTTTGGAGTGTGGGAGGAAACCGGAGCGCCCGGAGAAAACCCACGCGCTTACAGGGAGAAGGTACAAACTCCGTACAGACAACACCAGTAGTCAGGATCGAACACGGGTCTCTGGCGCTGTAAGGCAGCAACTCTACCGCTGCACCACAGTGCCGCCTCAATTGCTCTTCCTGTAGTACAGCCCCTCAAGTCCTGGCAACATACTCGTGAAGTTCGAATCTCAAGCGCCAGACAACATCTGGCATTCCCTCCCGTTGGGCGTTCACATCCATGTTGCCGTGGGAGCAGCACATCTGGATCCTGTGTTGCCGTGGGAACAGCACATCTGGATCCCGTGTTGCCGTGGGAACAGCACATCTGGATCCTGCCGTCATCTGACAGGCATTTGTGCACTATACGAGTCCAATATCAGGACAACGCCCAAGGGATCAGGATCACTTATTGAGCAGGAGGGAGCTGCAGATTTAAGGCAAAGATAGATGGATTCTTCTTTAGTACGGGAGGCATGTGTTATGGGGAGAAGGCAGGAGAATGGGGCTAGGAGGGAGAGGTAGGAAGCCATGATTGAATGGCGGAGTAGACTTGATGGGCCGAATGGCCTAACTGCTCCTATCACATGAACTTATGCTGGTTTACACTGAAGATAAGACACACAATGCTGGACGCAACACAAAGTCTGAAGAAGGGTCTCGACCCGAAAAATCACCTATTCCTTCTATCCGGAGATCATAAGGACATAAACATTTGGGCCATTCGGCCCATCAAGTCTACTCCGCTATTCAATCATGGCTGATCTATCTAACCCCATTCTCCTGCCTTCTCCACATAACCCCTGACACCCGTACTAATCAAGAATCTATCTTGTTATCTAGATGCTGCCTGTCCTGCTGAGTTACTCCAGCATTTGTGTCTCTCATTATTACTCATCCTTTCCCAGCCAAGGCACGCTGCAACATCTACCACACTCCATTGCTAATTTCACCCTGGGATTAGGTGTTAAATTTGGCTTCTTTCTGCCAACACAGTTTGCTCTACAGAACACAACTTCCTTCCTCAATGTGTTGATTCTGTCTGACTTCAGATTTTGAAAGAATATTTAGACAATAGACAATAGGTGCAGGAGTAGGCCATTCGGCCCTTCGAACCAGCAACGCCATTCAATGTGATCATGGCTAATCATCCCCAATCAGTACCCCGCTCCTGCCTTCTCCCCATATCCCCCTGACTCCGCTATCTTTAAGAGCCCTGTCTAGCTCTCCCTTGAAAGTATCCAGAGAACCAGCCTCCACCGCCCTCTGAGGCAGAGAATTCCACAGTCTCTCTAGGTGAGAGCTTGCACCGACTGCTTTGTGGTCGATGTAGATGGACATGAATAGAATCGCAGCATCATACTTCATCCCAACTTGCCCACATCGGCCTACGTGCCCCATTGACACTGGTCCCACCTGCCTGCGTTTGGCCCATATCCCTTTAAACCTGTTCTTTGCATGTACCTGTCTAAATGTTTCTGAAACGTTGCAATAGTACCTGCCTCAACTATCTCTTCTAGCTGCCTGTTCCATAAACGCACTACCCTTTGTGTGAAAGGTTTAGAGGATATGGACTAAACGCGGGGAAAATGCTAAGTTTAGATTAGAGATACAGCATGGAAACAGATCCTTTGGCCCACTGTGGCCAGGCCGACCATCGATCTCCCATTTATCACACTTGCTCATCCACTCCCTATGAATAAGGGGCAGTGTTGCAAAGGTCAAAAAGTGGAAGGAAACAGGAGCAGCCGGAGAAAACTCACACAGAGAACGTGCAAACTCCGCACAGCCAGCACCCGAGGTCAGGATCGAACCTGGGTCCCTAGCGCTTTGAGGCAGCAGCTCTACCAGCAGTACCACTGTGTTGCCTCACTGCTACTAGCTTAAATGGGACCTCTTGGTTGTCATCAAAGGGTTCCAAATCTACACGTCACCTATCCATGTTCACCACTCAGTTACTCCAACACTTGGTTTATTTTTCAGATGTGCTATGCATAGAGACAATGAAGTGAGACTGAAGCACAAGAGTTAACTTTGGACCATCTGTAATCGGACTTTAATGAACTATATCCTGCACCAAACATTATTCCCTTTATCATGTATCTGTGGACTGTGGTCAGCTCGATTGTAATCACGTATTGTCTTTCCGCTGACTAGTTAGACAATAGACAATAGACAATAGGTGCAGGAGTCGGCCATTCGGCCCTTCGAACCAGCACCACCATTCAATGTGATCATGGCTGATCATCCCCAATCAGTACCCCGTTCCTGCATTCTCCCCATATCCCCTGACTCCACTATCTTTAAGAGCCCTATCTAACTCTCTCTTGAAAGTATCCAGAGAACCCGCCTCCACTGCCCCCTGATCACCTAGATCACGCAGAGAATTCCACAGACTCACCACTCTTGGTGAGAAAAAGTGTTTCCTCAACTCCGTTCTAAATGGTTTACCCCTTATTCCTAAACTGTGTTTGGCCCCTGGTTCTGGACTCCCCCAACATCGGGAGCATGTTTCCTGCCTCTAGCGTGTTCAAACCCTTAATAATGTTATATGTTTCAATAAGATCCCCTCTCATCCTTCTAAACTCCAGAGGGTACAAGCCCAGCATGTAACAAAAACTTTTCACTGCACCTCGGTAGACGTGACAATAAACTACACTGAACTAGTGCAAAGGGAAATATGCAGAGGATAGGATATAGTTCTCAGCATTGTGGCACATCTGATATATAAATGCATGTTCTTTCCCTCTGTGGGGTTGTAACAAAAGTATTGCCATGGCAAAACACTGCCCTAACATCTCTCCATCCACCTCATTTAATAAGAGAAAACAAATTTGGTGCACTCTGGTAACTCTAGTTAACATCCCCTTCATAGATGGCAAGAAATTGCAGAGTTGTGGACACAATCCAGACCATCACGCAAACTAATCTCCCTTCCATTGACCCCCCATCTATACCTCACTCTGCCTCGGCAAGGCCAGCAGCATAATCAATGGATAGGTCTCACCCTGGTCGCTCCCTCTTCTCCCCTCTCCCCATCGGGCACAAGGTGAAAACGCACACCTCCAGACTCTGGGACAGTTTTGTCCCAACTATTATCAGGCAACTGAACCATCCTAACAACAACTAGAGAGTGGGCCTGGGCTACTATCTACTATCTGGTGAATCTGTGGAATTCTCTGCCTCAGAGGGCGGTGGAGGCAGATGCTTTCAAGAGAGAGCTAGATAGGGCTCTTAAAGATAGCGGAGTCAGGGGATATGGGGAGAAGGCAGGAACGGGGAACTGATTGGGGATGATCAGCCATGATCACATTGAATGGCGGTGCTGGCTCGAAGGGCCGAATGGTCTACTCCTGCACCTATTGTCTATTGTCTATTGTCTATTATTGGAGACCATATATTATCTTTAATGGGACTCTGTCTTGCACTAAACGTTATTCTCTTATCATGTACATAGAAACATCTGCACAAGATGAATGGCTCAATTGTAATCATGTATTGTCTCTCTGCTGACTGGTTAGCACGCAACAAAAGCTTTTCATTGTACCTGTAATCAACTCAACTCAACCCAACTCAACCCAATTCAACGCAACTCTATGTTGGAAAGAGTTAATCGATTTTCCCATTTCTATAGGCCGATTCAAGCAGTACGCCACTATGATTCGAGAACGCTCTTTAATTGACTTTAAAGTTATATTTAAAAGACCAATCTGTGTTTATTTACTGCGGGACAGATGGGTTGCTATGACGACCCCTTTCCGGGCTGAGAATTCCCACTGAGTTATCACCAGCCACCCGCTCTCCACTGGATCCTGTAGCTTAAACCCAAGAGCTGAACCCAGAACCTGGAGGTGTGCGTCTTCACACCCAGTCCCTGCACACACAAGGGATGCTAGCTCACTCACGTTCTCATACCTCCGACCTCCCGGTTGCTAAACACCTTAACTTCCCCCTCTGATCCCACGCTGACCTTTCTGTCCTGGGCCTCCTCCACTGTCAGAGTGAGGCCCAACGCAAATTGGAGGAGCAGCACCTCATATTTCGCTTGTGCAGCTTACACCCTAGAAGTCAATGAACATTGAACAATGTACAATGAACATTGACTTCTCTAACTTCCCTCTCCCTCCCTCTGTCCCCCATCCTAGGAATATCTACTTCCCCACAGCCATCAGGCTATTAAACTCGGCTCGGACAAAACTCTGATCATTAATAGCCCATTATCTGTTATTTGCACTTTGTCAGTTTATTTATTGATGTGTGTATATATTTATACAATAGTATATGGACACACTGATCTGTTCTGTATTCATAGAAACATAGAAACATAGAAATTAGGTGCAGGAGTAGGCCATTCGGCCCTTCAAGCCTGCACCGCCATTCAATATGATCATGGCTGATCATCCAACTCAGTATCCCGTACCTGCCTTCTCTCCATACCCCCTGATCCCCTTAGCCACAAGGGCCACATCTAACTCCCTCTTAAATATAGCCAATGAACTGGCCTCAACTACCCTCTGTGGCAGAGAGTTCCAGAGATTCACCACTCTCTGTGTGAAAAAAGTTCTTCTCATCTCGGTTTTAAAGGATTTCCCCCTTATCCTTAAACTGTGACCCCTTCTCCTGGACTTCCCCAACATCGGGAGCAATCTTCCTGCATCTAGCCTGTCCAACCCCTTAAGAATTTTGTAAGTTTCTATAAGATCCCCTCTCAATCTCCTAAATTCTAGAGAGTATAAACCAAGTCTATCCAGTCTTTCTTCATAAGACAGTCTTATCCTACTATGTTCTGTTGTGCTGAAGCAAAGCAAGAATTTCATTGTGCTATCAGGGACACATGACAATAAACTCACTTGAATCTTGAATCTTGAATCTAGTTCTCCTAGTTTCATTGTCCTCCTGATTAAATATTACTGATTGTGAGCCTCGTTGTCATCTTCCCCTCAGCCAACAATGCATCATCCCACATTTTCCTTGACCATCGTCCCATTCGATCCCTCGTTTTCACACCTTACCCTTCATATCTCTGTGTCGCCCTCTCCCCTGACTCTCAGTCTGAAGAGAATGGACTCGACCCGAAAGGTCACCCATACCTTCTCTCCCGGGATGCTGCCTGTCCCGCTGAGTTACTCCAGCATTTTGCGTCTATCTTGGGAGTGAAGGAATTCCTGCTCAGAGCCACAGACGAGCAGGGAGAGAGGAAAACAGCTGCAGAATTATCACTTTCATTTTTTTTAAAAGACGCAGGAATGCAACACCAATTTGGATTGACACCGCATGATCTCTTTATGTTGCCAGAGCTAAAGGGTCTGAGCTATAGGGAGAGGGAGAGAGTGACCTTATGGAGATGTGCAAAATCATGAGAGGAATAGATCGGCCCGCGATCACCAATATATAGGCCTGTTATCGCGAGGGTTTACTGCATTTGACCAAATTTCAAGATGGATTGCATGCGCTGCTGTTATTACTGAAAATAATATAACCATATAACCATATAACAATTACAGCACGGAAACAGGCCATCTCGACCCTTCTAGTCCGTGCCGAACACATAATCTCCCCTAGTCCCATATACCCGCGCTCAGAACATAACCCTCCATTCCCTTCCCATCCATATAACCATCCAATTTATTTTTAAATGATAAAAACGAACCTGCCTCCACCACATTCACTGGAAGCTCATTCCACACAGCCACCACTCTCTGAGTAAAGAAGTCCCCCCTCATGTTACCCCTAAACTTCAGTCCCTTAATTCTCATGTCATGTCCCCTTGTTTGAATCTTCCCTATTCTCAAAGGGAAAAGCTTGTCCACATCAACTCTGTCTATCCCTCCCATCATTTTAAAAACCTCTATCAAGTTCCCCCTTAACCTTCTGCGCTCCAAAGAATAAAGCCCTAACTTGTTCAACCTTTCTCTGTAACTTAGTTGCTGAAACCCAGGCAACATTCTAATAAATCTCCTCTGTACCCTCTCTATTTTGTTGACATCCTTCCTATAATTAGGCGACCAAAATTGTACACCATACTCCAGAATTGGCCTCACCAATGCCTTGTACAATTTTAACTTGCCAAGTTCGAAGATACACCAGGGAACTTGGGTAGCACGGTGGTGCAGCGGTAGAGTTGCTGCCTTACAGCGCCAGACACCCGGGTTTGATCCCGACTATGGGTGCTGCCTGTGCAGAGTTTGTGCGTTCTCCCCGTGACCTGCCTGGGCTATCGTCCACACTGCAAAGACACACGTTTGCAGGTTAATTGGCTTGGTAAATTGTCCCTAGCGTGTGTAGGATAGTGTTGGTGTGCAGGGATCGCTGGTCGGAGCAGACCTAGACGGCCATAGGGCCTGTTTCTGCACCTTATCTTTAAATGATACATAGAAACATAGAAACATAGAAATTAGGTGCAGGAGTAGGCCATTCGGCCCTTCGAGCCTGCACCGCCATTCAATAGGATCATGGCTGATCATCCAACTCAGTATCCCGTACCTGCCTTCTCTCCATACCCTCTGATCCCCTTAGCCACAAGGGCTACATCTAACTCCCTCTTAAATATAGCCAATGAACTGGCCTTTGGCTATATTTAAGAGGGAGTTAGATGTGGCCCTTGTGGCTAAGGGGATCTGAGGGTATGGAGAGAAGGCAGGTACGATACGATACGATGGAATTTTGTTTATCCCAGGAGGGAAATTGATCTGGCAACAGTCATGAATCACAAGATACAAGGATACAAGGATACAAAGGGATACAAAGGACATTTATTATCACATACACCAATGGTGTAGTGAAATTTGACTTGCCAATGCAGCACATGAATAAAGATAAGACACAACATTGAAGAATTTAACAACAAACATAAAAACATCCCCCCACAATAGTTCCCACTGTGGGGGGAGGCAGCAAAGTCCAGTCCCCATCCCGTTCACCCATAGTCGGGCCTATAGTGACCTTCAGCAGCCAGTCCGATGTTTTCAGGACCTCTTGCCGGGAAGATGGAACTGCGGCGTCGGGTGTACACTCCTCAGCAGCTTGGAAAGTCTGGAGGGGCCCGGCTTTCTCCCCGGAGACAGCGGAAACCGAAGTCCACAGGCTGCGCTGGTTGGAGCTCCAACTCGGATCCCGCCATCTCGGATCCCGGTGTTTTAAATCCAGCGCCACCCGCCCGTGGCTGGACGCTCTCAGCCACAGCGCCACGATGTTGGATTCGGCGGGCACAGCGCTCCTGGGCTTACTGCATGGCGACCCGGGTAAGGCATCGCCCGCTCCGTGATGGTGTCCCCCAGCGCCGCCGCCGAAGCTGAGGTTCCGGCCGGTCCCGACAGGAAAACGCCGCTCCACTCTCGATGGTAGGCCGCGAGGAGGGTGGCGAGGAGCGAAGCCGCCTCTCCGACCAGGTAGAGACTAGGAAATAAAGTTTCCCCCTTCCCCTCCCCCACCCACCACATAAGACTAGAAGACCTCCAAAACAAACACCTTGACTCACTAAAAATAAAAAAAAGGTGGAAGGACTAACAGCTGCTGGCAGGGCAGCCATATTCGACGGCACCCCCTCTGTGATACATGAAACATGAAATTAAAGTGACACGTGGGAAGGATTGGGGATGTGCAAAGATTAAAGAGGGGAGGGAGTCAGTCTTACCCCACGACAGAATGTGGAGCAGTTGTACAGTTTGATAGCCATATTAAACCACAGTTGCTGCAAAACTCCAAGTGTAGGGGTAACTCAGCTGGCCAGGCAGCATCTGTAGAATGAAAGGTCCTGGTCGGGGTCCGGGCCAACACGACCCGAAATGTCACCTGTTCATTGCCTCCCCGCTGCTGCCTGGCCCGCTGAGTTACCCCCAGCATTGCATTTTGCTCAAGTTAGTGGGACATAGTCCGAGTGCGGGCATCGGGGGGTTATGGGGAGAAGGCAGGAGAATGCGGGGGTTCGGAGCGAGAGATCGGCCCTGATTGAATGGCGGAGTAGAGCTGATGGGCCGAATGGCCTAATTCTGCCCCAATCACTTAAGACCTTATATTAAGGGTGAGCCGAGGGGCCTTCAGGTCAAGTCAAGTCACATTTATTTATATAGCACATTTAAAAACAACTCTCATTGTCCAAAGTGTTTTACATTTGTATAAGAATAGTATAAACAAACAAACTACATACATATAGCCCTCGCTCAGTGGACGTCAGGAAAGGCTTTGGCCTACAGATGGGTTTTAAGTCTTGACTTAAAGGAGTCGATGGAGGGGGCAGTTTGTTCTGATGGGAAGGGGGATGCTGTTCCACAGTCTAGGAGCTACAACCGCAAAGATGCGGTCGCCTCTGAGCTTATGCCTAGACGTTCAGTAATCCCAAGTCGGCCGATGTGAGGGACCTGGAGGTGGAGTGGGGGGTGAGAAGACTTTTAATGTAGGAGGCGGCAAGCCCATTGAGGGCTTTGTAGACATAGAGGAGGGTCTTGAAATTGATTCCCTTCAGAAATGGAATATCAAATTACAGGACAACGACAGGTGTGGGAAGGAAATGGGAAATGGTCGGATGTGGAGGAGTGCCGGAAATCTGAAGGCATGTAGGGTTGGAGGAAGTAGAGGTCAAGTTCCAGTTCAAGTTCCATTTATTGTCACATGCAGGGGTGGAAAACGGGCTGGGGGGGGGGGGGGGGGGGGGGGGGGGGGGGGGGGGGCAGAAGGGGACACATCCCCCCCTGTGTTTTGAGAGGTGGGTGACATCCCCGCCAGGTTAACCTGCCTGGGCTTGCGGGAAATATGGCCAGCGCGGAGAAGTAACGCTGTTGTCCCGTCAGTCAAGACAGGGCTGTAGTTAACCTGGTGAGAGGCAGTTGAACTGCGTTTAGCGATGGTTTGAGCCAAAAAATTGTGTCCCCCGTCCCCTCCATGTTTTGATAGTGAGTTCCGCTCTTGGTCACGTGCGTGCACCAATTGGTACAATGAGATTTGAGTGACCATGCAGCCACACGAATAAAAAGAACACAACACAACGTTGAAGCAGGTCCTGGCTTTTACAACCTTGTTAGCCCGGAGACTGATCTTGCTTAACTGGAGGCTCACCTGTCCCCCGACACACGCCCGCTGGATCAAGGAGGTGCTCTACAATTTAAAGCTTGAAAAACTTAGGTTCTCTCTCAAAGGCTCTACCAAGACATTCCTAGATACATGGAACCCTTTCCTGGAACTTGTTAACTCTCTTAACTTGTTTCTGGACTCGGAAGAGGACTGAGTGCCCTCTATCACTGCTCTGTCTTGTTGCAGCTGCTATCCCCCTCAACCCCCCCCCCCCCCCCCCCCCCCCTCTCCTCCCTCCCCATATACTTCCCCCCCCCCCCCCCCATTATGTTTATCTTATCGTATTTTGTGTGGATGTGTACGTATGTAAGTGTTGTTTGTCCCCGGGTGGCAAGGGTAGGTAAGGGTAAGGGTAAGGGTTTTGAGGGTCGTTTACATACTGTTGTACAATTATGTCCTGACTATCACTGTCTGTTATCATTGTATGTATGCAAATTGCTGTCAAATTCAAAATTCAAATAAAAAGATTTCAATTAAAAAGAACACAACACTCAATAGAGTTTCACATGGACATCCCCACACAGCGGAATCAAAGTTCCCCACTGTGAGGGAAGGGCAACAAACTTCCACATTTGTTCCCCCGTGGCCAGGGACAGAAGGGATAAGGGACAGAAGTTTAGGGGTAATATGAGGGGGAACTTCTTTACGCAGAGAGTGGTGGTGGTGTGGAATGAGCTCCCAGTGGAAGTGGTGGAGGCAGGTTCATTGGTATCATTTAAAAATAAATTGGATAGGCATATGGATGAGAAGGGAATGGAGGGTTATGGTACGAGTGCAGGCAGGTGGGACTAAAGGGGAAAACAAAAAAAAAAAAAAATAATAATTTGTTCGGCATGGACTTGTAGGGCCGAGATGGCCTGTTTCCGTGCTGTAATTGTTATATGGTTATATGGTTATATGGTCGGGGCCTATGAGCCCTCTGTAGTCGCCGCTACGGGCAGCCCCGATGTTCAGGCCCTCACGCCGGGATGATCAGAGCTCCAGCGTTGGAACAAGAAGAACACTCTCGGCGGTTGGGAGTTTCCCAATCGGCCACTTCCTACTTCCACAGGCCGAGCTGGGCGGAGATTCAACACTGGCGATCCTCAGCGAAAGATCCCAGGACTCCGCGACGTCGACGTCAGCGCCGCCCGCGGCTGGAAGTTACTGAATGGGAGTGAGGATATGGAGGGGCCTCTAATGCAAGGCTTAGATAGGCTATGACAGGTAAAATGGAGTTGGTTAAGAAGGAACTGCAGATGCTGGAAAATCGAAGGTAGACAAAAATGCTGGAGAAACTCAGCGGGTGCAGCAGCATCTATGGAGCGAAGGAAATAGGCAACGTTTCGGGACGAAACATTGCCTATTTCCTTCGCTCCATAGATACTGCTGCACCCACTGAGTTTCTCCAGCACTTTTGTCTACCTTCAGCTGAAATGGAGTTGGCAGCTGAATTAGCAGCTCAGCAAGTCAAACCTTGCTTAGGAAACTGTTTTAGTGGATGTTTATCAAAGAACGCTTGGGCAAACTCAAAGGGACCAGTAGATCATGAGGACACCTGTGAGGTCACTGAGATAAACTTTGCTTTCCGAGACACATCCGAGACTAGTTCGGGGTCTGATAGGCCACATAGCTCACGCCATGATAGCAGCAAGGAGGAGAGATAGTCATCTGCTGTTCTTAGAGTTGTTATGTTCTTAAAGTTTTCTGAAGTAAGTAAGTAAGTAAGTAAGTAAGTAAGTAAGTAAGTAAGTAAGTAAGTAAGTAAGTAAGTAAGTAAGTAAGTAAGTAAGTAAGTTTATTGGCCAAGTATTCACATACAAGGAATTTGCCTTGGTGCTCCATCCACAAGTAACAACATGACATACAGTGACAGTTAGGAATGACTCAGAAAACACTAAACATTAATAATAATAAAACATTAATGATAAAATACCATTGATCAAGCATGTGAACCAACAAAATACCTGATCAAAGGGAGGCTACAGATTTTTGGCTGTTGCCTAGAGCAACTACTTGTGGATTAAAAGCTGTTTTTATGTCTGGCTGTGGCAGCTTTGACAGTCCGGAGTCGCCTTCCAGAGGGAAGTGATTCAAAGAGTTTGTGGCCAGGGTGAGAGGGGTCAGAGATGATCTTGCCCGCTCGCTTCCTGGCCCTTGCAATGGGGAGGGAGTCCAGAAATCAGAGGTGCAAAGGGACTTGGGACCGCTGGTGCTGGATTCCCAAAACGTTAATCTGCAAATCGAATCGGAAGTAAAGAAAGCAAACTCAATACTAGCCTTTGTTTCGAGAGGACTTGTACACAAAAACAGGGATATAACGTTGAGGATCTATAAGGCGCTGGTCAGGCAGCATTTAGAATATTTTTAGCAATTTTGGGCACCATATCTGAGGAAAGATGTGTTGGCTCTAGAGAGGGTTCAGAGGAGGTTGACAAGAATGATCCCAGGAATGAGTGGGTTAACCTGTGATGAGCGTTTGTCGGCACTGGGCCTGTACTCGCTGGAGTTTAGAAGAATGAGGGGGGGGGGACCTCATTGAAACGCGCAGAATAGTGAAAGGCTTGGATAGAGTGGATGTGGAGAGGACGTTTCCACGAGTGGGAGAGTCTGGGACTAGAGGTCACAGCCTCAGAATTAAAGGACGTTCTTTTAAGAAGATGAGGAGGAATTTCTTTAGTCAGAGGGTGATGAATCTGTGGAATTATTTGCGCAGAAGGCTGTGGAGGCCATCAATGGATATTATTAAGGCGGAGATAGATTTTTCATTAGTACAGATGTCAGAAGTCATGGGCAGTAGGCAGGAGAATGCGGTTAGGAGCGAGAGATAAATCAGCCATGATTGTATGACGTACTTGATGGGCCGAATGGTCTAATTCTACTATCACTTAAGACCTTATACTGTGTATATGCTCTATTTGTCTCTCTCGCTCACCCTTTTTTTCCTTTTCAAAAACTTTATTCGACACAAACATAGGATACAACACATCAAATCATAATCAAAAATACGCTATATCAAATAATCATTATAGTACAAATGTCCATTCATTGATTACAATACTATCATAGAAACATAGAAACGTAAAAATTAGGTGCAGGAGTAGGCCATTCGGCCCTTCGAGCCTGCACCGCCATTCAATATGATCATGGCTGATCATCCAACTCAGTATCCTGTACCTGCCTTCTCTCCATACCCTCTGATCCCCTTAGCCACAAGGGCCACATCTAACTCCCTCTTAAATATAGCCAATGAACTGGCCTCGACTACCCTCTGTGGCAGAGAGTTCCAGAGATTCACCACTCTCTGTGTGAAAAAAGTTCTTCCCATCTCGGTTTTAAAGGATTTCCCCCTTATCCTTAAGCTGTGACCCCTTGTCCTGGACTTCCCTAACATCGGGAACAATCTTCCTGCATCTAGTCTGTCCAACCCCTTAAGAATTTTGTAAGTTTCTATAAGATCCCCTCTCAATCTCCTAAATTCTAGAGAGTACAAGCCGAGTCTATCCAGTCTTTCTTCATAAGACAGTCCTATCAACCCCACGCGGTGACCAGCGCCCAAGGAAGGCCTCCAGTGTCCCCGTGGACACCGCATGTTCCCTCTCCAGGGACACACGAGCACGGACGTAGGCCCGAAAGAGGGGCAAGCAGCCGACTCTTGCCTGACCATCCATCGCCTGCTGCCTGGACCCGCGTATGGCCATCTTGGCCAGGCCCAGGAGTAGACCGACAGGTAGGTCCCACCCTCCCACTTGGCTCTCCCCACACCCTGCCTTGTGTCCAAACACAAGAATCGTAGGACTAAATTGCAACCAGAACTTTAGGACCAACCCCTTCAGATATTGATACAGGGGCAGTAGCCTCTCACACTCCATATAAATGTGGAACACGGTCTCTTCCTCGCCACAAAAAATACAGGCAGCGGACGAGTCCGTGAACCGACTCAAAAGTTTGTTACAAGCCACCACTCTGTTCAGCACTCTCCACCCCAGGTCCCCCATGTATAGGGGGACAACTCCCTTGTAGAGGGACCCCCACTGGGGACCTTCCCCTCCTTCAGGTGGTAACACCGTCCGCCATGGTGTGTCGGGACGGGAGACGAAGGCAAGGAGGTGCAGAATGTGCAGGAACATTCTATACAGTGAGCGTCTCTTCGCGTCACGAAACGGCACGCTGGTCATCTCCGAAAGGCGGCTCAGGTTGTGTGGAACCGGTGCCCGAGATATATCCCGGAACCGAGGCCCAAAGAGCAGATCTGACTGAGCGGGTAAGAGCTCATTTAAAACCACTCTAGGCGCACGCCTCTCCTCGACACCCGCCATGATTTGTTGAGGACCGGCCACTCCCGCAGCCGCAACATCCCCCTCCCCTCGTGGAGCAACACGCTGGCTGAAAACAACCAGATTCCTCACTCTTAACACATCCCGGTAGAAAACAGGCAAGCCCCTTAGGGCAGGTCGACTGATGCCCGCCACCGGGAGCCGCGAGACCCCCCTTAGACAACGACCCCGTCGGAAAAAATACGTGGCCAAAACGTGCCATCTGGGGGGCTTCTCTATATACATATACCTCCTCAGAGTCCTGAGGCGGAGAGCCAATATAACTCTCTCTCTCTCTCTCTCTCTACACTGAGAGAGAAAGAGAGAGTGTACACATATACAGGGGAGTTGAATACTCAGGGATGTGAGACCAGTTATTTTGTACTCTACTGATAGTTTTCTGTGTTTTTCTTGTATTTTGCTTCTATAAATAGTTATCTGTGCTCTCCAGCATGTGCCTTCTTGTTCTGAATCCTTGAATCCTATATTCCACAGCAAGCGAATGTCAGCATTTAGCATGGCCCATGGTCTCCCTCTAGTGGATGCCTCACTAACTTTTTCATTTGGTTTGTATTGATAACAAATGGAAAACCATCCCAAAACTGCCTTGAAAATAATGCTTTTCATCAGCGTTCAAGCTCCTTGGCGGACATGAGCATCCTCTGGAAGATTTGCTTCTTTGCTTCAAGGGACCCATGTAAAATAAACATTTATAGATAAGCAGGGATTTCTTTAGTCAGAGGGTGGTGAATCTACAGAATTCATTGCCACAGACCGAGACCAAGTCAACAGATTTTTGTTAAGGCGGAGATTGACATTCTTGATTAGTTCGGTTGTCAGAGGTTATGGGGAGAAGGCAGGAGAATGGGGTAGAGAGGGGTAGGTAGATCAGCCATGATTATTGAAAGGCAGAATAGACTTGATGGGCCAAATGGCCAAATTCTGCTCCTAGAACTTATGAACTTATAGCAACATCAAAGATATTTGACAAAAGGTCTTTTTTCAACTAACTCTCTTGAACTGCTATAGGAAAGATGTCAACAAAATAGAGAGAGTACAGAGGAGATTTACTAGAATGTTGCCTGGGTTTCAGCAACTAAGTTCCAGAGAAAGGTTGAACAAGTTAGGTCTTTATTCTTTGGAGCGCAGAAGGTTAAGGGGGGACTTGATAGAGGTCTTTAAAATGATGAGAGGGATAGACAGAGTTGACGTGGATAAGCTTTTCCCACTGAGAGTAGGGAAGATTCAAACAAGGGGACATGATTTGAGAATGAAGGGACAAAGGTTTAGGGGTAACATGAGGGGAACTTCTTTACTCAGAGAGTGGTGGCTGTGTGGAATGAGCTTCCAGTGGAAGTGGTGGAGGCAGGTTCGATTTTATCATTTAAAAATAAATTGGATAGGTATATGGACGGGAAAGGAATGGAGGGTTATGGTCTGAGTGCAGGCAGATGGGACTAGGTGAGAGTAAGTGTTCGGCACGGACTAGAAGGGCCGAGATGGCCTGTTTCCGTGCTGTAATTGATATATGGTTATATATAGGTGTACAGTAGAGAGTATATCGACAGGTTGCATCATGGCCAGGTTTGGCATCTCAAACACCCAGGAGTGATGAAGATTACAAAGAGTGGTGAACACTGCCCAGTCCATCACGTGTACTGACCTCCCCATCATCGATTACAGGGGTCACTGCCTCAAAATGGCTGCCAGCATCATCAAAGGCCCAGACCACCCTGGTCACACTTTCAATTTAGGCAACAGACAATAGACAATAGGTGCAGGAGTAGGCCATTCGGCCCTTCGAGCCAGCACCGCCATTCAATGTGATCCATGGCTGATCATCCCCAATCAGTACCCCGTTCCTGCCTTCTCCCCATATCCCCTGACTCCGCTATTTTTAAGAGCTCTATCTAACTCTCCCTTGAAAGCATCCAGAGTATTGGCCTCCACCGCCTCCTGAGGCAGAGAATTCCACAGATTCACAATTCTCTGGGTGAAATGTCTTTACCTCATCTCCGTTTTATATGGCCTACCCCTCTACTCCTGCCTTCAGGAAGAAGGTGCAGGAGCCTGCAAACTGTAACGTCCAGGCTCAGGAACAGCTTCTTCCCCACAGCCATTAGGCTATTAAACACTACAACCTCCAAATAGGCTCTGATCTGCATAGACTCGGGGGACATTAATTTTGATTTTGGTCTACTATTGTCTGTTTATTTGTTTTATATACAGTATATATATAACATCCCCCTATTCCGCTTTCCCAGAGATGCTACCTGGACCTACTGAGTTATTCCTATATATATCTGAAGAAGGTCTGAAGAAGGGTTTCGGCTCGAAACGTTGCCTATTTCCTTCGCTCCTTAGATGCTGCCGCACCCGATGAGTTTCTCCAGCACTTTTGTCTACCTCCTACCTACGAAGGAGCTGATCATGGACTTTAGGAGGGCACATCATCCGAGGACGTACACTCCATTGAGGATAAATGGGGATCCTGTGGATAGGGTGAACTGTTTTAAATACCTGGGAGTCCACATCTCCGAGGATATGACATGAGCATCACACGCCTCAGCACTCGTGAGTAAGGCAAGGCAGCGCCTTTAACACCTCAGGCAATTGAGGAAATTCAGAATGTCTCCGAGGATCCTCCAGTGCTTCTACGCAGCGGCGGTGGAAAGCATCTTGTCTGGGAACATTACCATCTGGTTTGGGAATTGCTCTGCCAAGGACAAGAAGGCTCTGCAGAGAGTAGTGCGTTCGGCCGAGCGCACTATGGGAACTTCACTCGCCCCCCTGCAGGAACTATACATCGGGAGGTGCAACTCCAGAGCCAACAATATCATGAGAGACCCCTTCATCCCCTGCAACGGACTGTTCCAGCTGCTACGGTCAGGCAAACGCCTCCGTTGCCATGTGGTGAGAACGGAGAGGTTGAGAAGGAGTTTCTTCCCAGAGGCCATTCGGACTTTAAACGCCTATATCACCAGGGACTAACTCTACTGAACATTTTTCCTTCCATTATTTATTATGTAAAAGAATATGTGTGTTATGATTGTGTTTATAATTTGTTTGGTTGTTTGTCTTTTTGCACAAAAGTCCACGAGCATTGCCATTTTCATTTCACTGCACATCTCGTATGTGTATATGACAAATAAACTTGACTTGACTTGACTTGCCTCCTATATACACACATATATATGCACACACACTTGTTTATACACACTCACACACATACATACACACATATACTGTATATATAATATACACACACAACATACACATTACATACATATATGTGCGTATGTCTGCATATTTTGCACGAAGCTTGATGTCCACGTAATGAGACCTTGATGACATTGTACAAAGCTTGAGTAAGTCTTGGTTCGTAACACTGAGTGTATTCTGATCATCCCCATGGAATAATGAAAACGCTATGGATTCACTGCTGTCTAAATTCACTGGAATGATTCTGGGTCTAACGGGATATGAAATAGAATTAGCCTGTATTCACCCACGATTTGGACAAAAAATGAAAGCTGATGACATTGAGATTTTAAAAAAAAGATTGGGCTGAAAGAATTGTGGACTGACAGAAAGATGCTGAGGTGATTTGATAGAAATGTCCAGAGTTATTAATGGTCTATACAAAGTGAATCAAGAGAATCTGTTCCCATGGCAAAGAGTTGTGATTCACAAGAGGCGGCGCGGTGGCGCAGCGGTTGAGTTGCTGCCTTACTGCGCCAGAGACCCGCGTTCGATCCCGACTACGGGCGCCTTCTGTACGGAGTTCAAAGGTTCAAGGTTCAAAGGTTATTTTATTGGTCACATACATCTAGGTGTAGTGAAATGCTTCTTGCCAATGCACCACATAAAGAAAGAATACGGACATAACAATAATAAAGTAATGTAAACATAAAAACATCCCCCCACAACGGTTCCCATTATGAGAGAAGGCACAAAGTCCAGTCCCATCCCCAGTTCACCCATAGTCCAGCCTATTGAGGCCTCCACAGTTGCCTTTACGGGTGCCTGATGTTCCAGGTCGGTCTCGCCGGATGATGGTGCTCCGGTGTCGGGAGTTTGCACGTTCTCCCCGTGACCTGCGTGGGTTTTCTCCGAGATCTCCAGTTTCCTCCCACACTCCAAAGACGTACAGGTTTATAAGTTCATTGGCTTGGTATAAGTGTAAATTGTCCCTAGTGGGTGTGTGTGTGTGGGGTAATGCAGCCTCCGTTTCCTCTGGTACTTTATATCATTCACATGTTTAAACTAGAATGTTTTATTCTTAATGTTTTAATGTTTTATGTTTTATTCTTAATGGTTGACTGTATGTTGTGGTGTTACTTGAGGGCGGAGCACCAAGGCAAAATCCTTGTATGCTTTCCGGCGGCTGTCACTCTACTTAACAACGTACCTCGGTGACTGCCAATCACCACCCCCCCCCCCCCCCCCCCCCGGACACTTATCATTATTTATTCAAATCGTTTGCTATGTCGCTCTTCCAGGGAGATGCTAAATGCATTTCGTTGTCTCTGTACTGTACACTGACAATGACAATTAAAATTCAATCTGAATCTGAATCTGAATCTGGTATGTGACCATACTTGGCCAATAAACTTATTCATTCATTCATTCATTCATGTTAATGTGCGGGGGGATCGCTGGTAGGCAGGGACTCGGTGGGCCGAAGGGCCTGTTTCCGCGATGTATCTCTAAACTAAGCTAAAACTAAAGATGACACAGGTGAAAGGTAATCGGCATTAGAACCAGTGGCATGCGGGGAAACATGCTGATCCACTCTCTCCTGCAGAGAACTGTTATGGGTTGGAATCTACAGCGGAAAGGATTTAGTTGTCCCTATAAAGAGTGTGTCACAAGCAATAGGAATTGTTGGCTAGGACAACACAAGTAGAGAGAGTGACAAAGAAGGTCTATGGTACACTTGGCTACATTTGTTGGCGGCATCGAGTGTCAACCAGCCCGTCAAAGGTCGTTGCAGGTCGTCGAAGATGTTCAACATTTTCAACACGCTACGACTCTTTGGGCGACTGAGGAGACTACTATTAATAATAATAATAATATTAATCATATCTTTTATTGTCATTGCACATAAACGCAACGAGATTTGGTATGCATCTTCCATCCAATGTCATGATTTAAATAACTAATATATTTAGATTTAGATTTAAATACCCCGAGAACATGGTTTGTAAAAGAACAGTAAAATAGTCAAAACAGTTCAAAGTGCAGATGTGTCTGTGTGATGTGACCATCCGAGGGAGACAGTCCAGGGGGGGTGGGGGGCACTCAGCAGGGCCGGTTCAGAGCCGCTATAGCTCTGGGAATGAAACTGTTCCTGAGTCTGGAGGTTCGGGCGTAGAAGGCCTTGTAACGTCTGCCGGAGGGAAGTAGTTCGAACAGTCCGTTACAAGGGTGTGAGGAGTCTTTATGGATGCTGACGGCCTTCCTGAGGCACTGTGTGTGGTAGATGCCCTCCAAGGCTGGTAGCGGGGTCCCAATGATCCTCTGAATCTCGAACGCACTGTACTCACTGTACTTCTGTACTCACGACCATGCAGGCGACACCCTGGCGACATGTCGCGGGATGAAGCCTGTATGGTCGTGAGTAGTCGCCCAAAGAGCCGTACCTTGTTCTGGTCACCGCTGGATATTCAACATGTTGAACATTTTCAGCGACCTACTGCGACTATGACGGGTGCCAAGTCGCCGAAAAAGATCGCCCTTTAGTCTCGAGGGAGATTGCGGCAACAATTCTAAAATTTTGTCCATGCATTTTGGAAATTAGCTCTTATCATGCACGACTCCCTTTCACAGGGAAGTTTGGTACCATAATCTACATTTCTTGTTCATTGCTTTTAGCATTAATTTCACATCAGTATCTGTAAAAGATGTGAGAACAGGTATTTCTGTAATGCTACCAGAACGCTCATTAATTAGACCAATCTTTGTGAGATTCCCACAAAAGAGCTTCACATAATTATTCAGTTCATTGGAACCGTATTCATATAATTGGTTTTATGGTCCATGACTTCCCTGTTTAACGGCTGTTGGCAGCTTTCTCCTTAAAACAAAATGTTAATGAGTAAAATGACCCCTTTCTCCCATGGGTGATCTAAGCAAAGCAAAGTTGGCCAAAGGGCACGCAGAGAGAGAATGGTAGGTTGACACCAAAGATGCCCCCACAGTCTCGCGGAAAGCGGAGATTTTAATAGAAACATAGAAACATAGAAATTAGGTGCAGGAGTAGGCCATTCGGCCCTTCGAGCCTGCACCGCCATTCAATATGATCATGGCTGATCATCCAACTCAGTATCCTGTACCTGCCTTCTCTCCATACCCCCTGATCCCTTTAGCCACAAGGGCCACATCTAACTCCCTCTTAAATATAGCCAATGAACTGGCATCAACTACCTTCTGTGGCAGAGAGTTCCAGAGATTCACCACTCTCTGTGTGAAAAAAGTTCTTCTCATCTCGGTTTTAAAGGATTTCCCCCTTATCCTTAAGCTGTGACCCCTTGTCCTGGACTTCCCTAACATCGGGAACAATCTTCCTGCATCTAGCCTGTCCAACCCCTTAAGAATTTTGTAAGTCTCTATAAGATCCCCTCTCAATCTTCTAAATTCTAGAGAGTATAAACCAAGTCTATCCAGTAGTATTACATAATAGATTACAAAACATGGGGGGGATTGTCCTCGGCCTATCAAAGCATGGAGGGACATGTCCCACCCATCCCAACCTGGGATTTCCGCCCATGCATAGGTCACCTGTTCCATTTCTCCAGAGATGCTACGTAGCCCACTGAGTTACTCCAGCATTTTGTGTCTGTCCTTATTTCTATAATCAGTACCTTGACCGATGAAGGCCTTCTTGACCGCCTCATCTACCTGTGACGCCACTTTCATGGAACTATTGTACGTGTACACGAAGATCCCTCTGCTCTACAACACTCCCCAGAGCTCTGTCATTTACTGTCCTGCCCTGGTTAAACCTCAAAATGCAACACCTCAAAGTTACCTGCATTAAACTCCATTAGCCGTTCCTCTGCTCACTTGTCTACTGATCAAGATCCTGGTTTAACCTTTGACAAGCATCTTCAGTATCATTTAGTGTCATCTGCAAACTTGCTAACCCTGCCTTGTATGTTGCCAACCAAATCTTCTTGTATCTTCTCATCCGCGGGAATGAGTGGGTTAACATATGATGAGCTTTTGCCGGCACTGGGCCTGTACTCGCTGGAGTTGAGAAGGATGAGTGGGTGCCTCATTGAAACTTACCCAATAATGAAAGGCCCCGATACAGTGGATGTGTAGTCGGTGTTTCCACTAGTGGGAGAGTCCAGGACCAGAGGGCACAGCCTCAGAATTAAAAGACGTTCCTTTAGAAAGGAGGTGAGAAGGAATGAGAATGATGCACGTTTAGAAAGGAGATGGGGAAGATTTTTTTTAGTCAGACGGTGGTGAATCTGGAATTCATCGCCACACACGGCTGTGAAGGCCACGTCATTGTGTATTTTTAAAGCAGAGATTCTTGATTAGTGCGGTGTGAAAGGTTATGGGAAGAAAGCAGGACAATAGGGAAAGATAGACCAGCCATGAGTGCAGGTAGATGGGACTAGGGGAAAATATGTGTTCGGCACAGACTAGTAGGGCCGAGATGGCCTCTTTCCGTGCTGTAATTGTTATAATTGACCCATTGGGACGACAGATGGTGCAATGGGCTAAGTGTTCGGCTGGCGACCGGAAGGTAGCCGGTTCGAATCCCGCTTGGAGTGCATACTGTCGTTGTGTCCTTGGGGCAAGACACTTCACCCACCTTTCCCTGCGTGTAAATGTAATGTAATTATGTGAAGCACTTTGGGGTCAATGCAAGTTGACTAAAAATGTGCTATATAAATAAGATTATTATTATTATTATTATTATAGAAACATAGAAACATAGAAATTAGGTGCAGGAGTAGGCCATTCGGCCCTTCGAGCCTGCACCGCCATTCAATATGATCATGGCTGATCATCCAACTCAGTATCCTGTACCTGCCTTCTCTCCATACCCCCTGATCCCCTTAGCCACAAGGGCCACATCTAACTCCCTCTTAAATATAGCCAATGAACTGGCCTCAACTACCCTCTGTGGCAGAGAGTTCCAGAGATTCACCACTCTCTGTGTGAAAAAAGTTCTTCTCATCTCGGTTTTAAAGGATTTCCCCCTTATCCTTAAGCTGTGACCCCTCGTCCTGGACTTCCCTAACATCGGGAACAATCTTCCTGCATCTAGCCTGTCCAACCCCTTAAGAATTTTGTAAGTTTCTATAAGATCCCCTCTCAATCTTCTAAATTCTAGAGAGTATATATGGTTATATGAGTGAATGGCGGAGTAGACTTGATGGGCCGAATGGCCTAATTCTGCTTCTATGACATTAACTTAATTTCTATCACCTTTCGATTCCATCTATTGTGGATTTGACCCAAACAAATTTGATATCTTGGCAAAAGTCGTTTAATTTGTTACTCTAATCCTCACACAGCAGCTTCATCAGGTACACCAGGCAAACCTTATGTCACATATCTTGACATTAAAAATGGGCCCAGCTAAGCACACACTTTGAAGAATGAGCAAACAGAGAACAGATGCCGGGAGATAATGGTAGATGATGGTGTTTGGATTTTAGAAGCTTTCAGAATTGTTGGACAAAGGAAGATTTCACACTTCAGATTTGTTGGACAAAGGAAGATGGAACAGGCAATTTTCCATCTTCAGTATATACAATTCCACTCACTTTAGTGTAATTCGCAACTTTAATAACCCTGGCCTTGAACGTTGTCAACCAAATCTTCTTGTACTTTATGTTCTGGGAACAATTTTCCATGTCCCCAGTTGCTTACAGGACTATCATCTCCCCTCAAAGCCACAGTACAATCCGTACTGACCTGTTAAAACTCAATCATAAGGTCATAAGTGATAGGAGCAGAATTTGGTCGTTCGGCCCATCAAGTCTATTCCGCCATTCAAACATGGCTGATCTATCTCTCCCTCTTAACCCCATTCTCCTGCCTTCTCCCCATAACCTCTGACACCCGTACTAATCAAGAACCTGTCATTTAAAAATATGTCCATTGACTTGGCCTCCACAGCCTTCTGTGGCAATGAATTCCACAGATTCACCACCCTCTGACTAAAGAAATTCCTCCACCTCCTTCCTACGTTCAAGTTCAAGTTTGTGTTTGTTGCCACATGCACCAATTAAGGTACAGTGATATTTGAGTTGCCATACAGCCATACTAAATAAAAAGCAATAATACGCACAGTCACATGAAGTAAAATTTAACATAAACATCCACCACAGTGGAATCCACATTCCTCACTGTGATGGAAGGCAATAAAGTTCAGTCAATCTTCCTCCTTTGTTCACCCGTGGTGGTCAGGGCCGTTGGGCCCTCCACACTTGTCGTTGCCGACGGTCCGATGTTCAAGCCCTCTCGTCGGGACGATGAAAACTCTGGCGTGCAGATGGACCGGAGCTCCCGAGTCGGCCTCTTCTTACTGGAGCCCGCGGCTTCTCGGTGTTAAAGTCCACAGGCCCCACGGTCGGAGCACTTTCGCTGGCGTTCCTCGGCAACGGATCGCTGGCTGCACGTTGGCAAGTCCGCGTCACGCCCGCGGCTTGAAGGTCCAGGCCGGTCTCCAGGAAAGGCCGCACCACTGCACGTTGTTATGCTACGGTGGGGGGGGGCGGAGAAAAATCGCATCTCCGTCTAAGTAAGTGACTGGAAAATGTTTTCCTCAAATCCCACCCCCCCCCCCCCACATAAAATATACCAAGAAACATTGAGACATAAATTTAAGACATACTTAAAATAATAAAAACAGAGAAGGGATGAGACAGACTGTTGCGCGGCGGCCATTACGGGCGCCACCCGGTGGTTAAAGGAACGTCCTTTAATTTCGAGGCTGTGACCTCTGGTCCTAGACTCTCCCACTAGTGGAAACATCCTCTCCACATCCACCCTATCCAGGCCTTTCACTAATCTCGTATAGAAAATTGAAAAGTTGGGAAGAGCAGAAACATTTCTGCCCCAATGGAGACAAAATAATCCCAAGTTGCATTGATATATTGTCTTATTACCCCATTTAGAAGCCGCTCAACTAGCCTCAACTCCAGCAGATGATGCACCATGATGCACAGGGGCAGTTTGGTCTGAACCACCGGGTGGCGCTGCAACGGCTGCCTCGCCAACAGTCTCTCTTCCTTTTCTTCATTAATGTTTTATGGTATGTGTTGAATGTATGGTTTTAGTATTCATAGCTTTATTACTTTGGGGGGGGGGGGGGGGGGGGGTGGGGAAGAAACTCTTTAAAATCTCTTACCTCGACGGATGTGCGATTATTTTCCGTACCGTATCTCCGTCCGCCTGCCGCCTAACACCGTGGAACTGGCGCTCCCTGTCTGGGATCGACCTTGGAGCTCCAACCGCGGACTTTAACATCGTGGAGCTCGCGTTCCATGGTTGGGGACCGACTTTGGGAGCTCCAGGCCGCGGGAACTTGGAACCCCTCCCCCCGACCGCTGGAGCTTCAACACATGGGGGTTCGATCACCGGCTGCGCGAGCTTCGATCACCCCAACTGCAGATGGTTCAACTGCCCCGACCGCAGGAGAATAAAGAGTAAAGAAGATTAGACTTTATCGCCTTCCATCACAGTGAAGAACGTGGGGAATCCACTGTGGTGGATGATTATGTTGGCTTTTATGTAGTTGTGTGTTTCTTGTTGCTTTTTGTAGTGTGGCTGTATGGTAAATCGAGTTTCACTGTACCTTAATCGGTAACGGCCTGTCCCGTGAGCACGCCACTCCATGCGGCAAGCGCGACCTAAAGGGCCGGTCCCACCAGCATGCGCCTGCATGCGGCAAGCACGACCTAACGTGGTCGCTTGAGCCGTACGGTCTCGCGGGGCCGGTCCCACTTCGATCGCCGGAGCTGTATGGAGTTGTACGGAGCTGGTCCCGACATCACGCGGGGCTCCGAAAAACTGACCGTGTTCAAACATCTCTGCGCAGCAGCGGCCTGCCGGCCCGCAGCCACCTCGACGCCGTACGTCACGCGCGGACTTCCCGTGGACTTCGCTCGAACTTCATGTCACTCACTCGACTTCCGCGCAGCCCCTGCTTCAGGTTTGGTCGCGCTTGCCGCATGGAGTCGCATGCTGGTGGGACCGGCCCTGCACACGTGACAAAAACATACCTTTGAACTTTTGAAATATTTTTATTGACAGCATTTTGATTTTGTTTATGTCTGCCTCATGTTTTGTGAATTAACTTGAGAGATCTAAGCCCAAATGAAGGAAATCAATGGGTTAAATGGCTGCTGCTAAACTCTTGTTAGGCAGAACACAGAACAGTACAGCACAGGAACAGGCCCTTCAGCCCACAATGTCCGTGCCGTACATAATGCCAATTAAACTAATGTCCTCTGCCTGCATGTAATCCATATCCCTCCATTCCCAGTGTCTGAAACCTCACTGTCATATCACCCCTAGCAGGCATCCACCACCCTCCATGTAAAATATGTGTCCACCATATCTCCATGATGATGCTCCTCCTACCTTAAACCTATGCCCTTGAATCTTTCAGTCGGATAGTCGGAGACTAAACCGTGTCCCCCACCAGGTTTGCCAGGTGAGGAGGGGGCTGTGGACCCCCAGCAGGACCCAAAACAAGACCTGTCAAAGGGCGGATGAGCTCCTAGCGAGCCAACGGCCGTCTACACTCCAGTAGAAGTTGCGATCACTGTCGTACATGGCATTGTAAGGAACGATGATAAAAAACACACACACACCAACATCCTATACTTCCAGGGGCAGAAGTCCGCAGGTGCTGGAGGACAGAGACGTGTGGTGCGTCCGTCACCGTTCACGTTGGAAACCAGCGCCACGGCGTCGCTAGTGTTTTCAACGATGATGAACGAATGACTTGACATCTTTGACATTTCCACCCTGGGAGAAAGGTTCTGACTATCTACTCTATCTGTGCCTCCCATCATTTCTATCAGGTCTCCCCCTGCAACCTCCGCTGTTCCACAGATGTTCCAGGGCGGCACGGTGGCGCAGCGGTAGAGTTGCTGCCTCACTGCGCCAGAGACCCGGGTTCGATCCTGGCTACGGGTGCCGTCAGTAAGTAGTTTGTACGTTCTCCCCGAAACCTGCGTGGGTTTTCCACAAGCTCTTCGCTTTCCTCCAGCACTCCAGGTTTGTAGGTTAATTGGCTTGGTGTACGTGTCAAAGTTGTCTCTAGTGTCCTGGTTGTCCCTAGGACAGTGTTAAGGGCCTGTTCCACGAGCATGCGGCAAGCGCGACCAAACTGGCAGCGGGGGCCGCGCGGAGGTCGAGTGAGTGACGTGAAGTTCGAGCGAAGTCCGCACGTGACGTACGGCGTCAAGACGTGCGTATGGCATCGAGACGCTGCGCACGCCCGTCGAGGCGGCTGCGGGCCGGCAGGCCGTTGCCACATGGAATTTTTGAACACGGTCTTTTTTACGGAGCCCCGCGCGATGTCGGGACCAGCTCCGCACAACTCCATACGGCTCCGGCGATCAAAGTGGGACCGGCCCCGCGAGGCCGTACGGCTCAAGCGACCACGTTAGTGGATAGACTTGGTTTATACTCTCTAGAATTTAGAAGATTGAGAGGGGATCTTATAGAAACTTACAAAATTCTTAAGGGGTTGGACAGGCTAGATGCAGGAAGATTGTTCCCGATGTTGGGGAAGTCCAGGACAAGGGGTCACAGCTTAAGGATAAGGGGGGAAATCCTTTAAAACCGAGATGAGAAGAACTTTTTTCACGCAGAGAGTGGTGAATCTCTGGAACTCTCTGCCACAGAGGGTAGTTGAGGCCAGTTCATTGGCTATATTTAAGAGGGAGTTAGATGTGGCCCTTGTGGCTAAGGGGATCAGGGGGTATGGAGAGAAGGCAGGTACGGGATACTGAGTTGGATGATCAGCCATGATCATATTGAATGGCGGTGCAGGCTCGAAGGGCCGAATGGCCTACTCCTGCACCTAATTTCTATGTTTCTATGTTAGGTCGCGCTCGCCCCATGGAGTCGCATGCTCGTGGGACAGGCCCTTAAGTGTGCGGGGGATCGCTGGTCGGTACGGACTCGTTGGGCCGAAGGGCCTGTTTCCGTGCTGTATCTCTAAACTAAAACTAAAAATTAAAAAAACAATCCCATGTTTGACCAATCTCTACTTGGAGTTAATGCCCCAAATAGACTGATTGATACTGAAACCAAAGTGAGGTCTCACTTGCCCCTCAAATGCCCTCTGCTAACTGGGCTGCACTGTGCACAGAGCCCATGTGAGTTAAATGACCTGAACTGTATATGTGTGTCCCTTTTTCAAGCAGTGACCCACATTCCAGCTTTGCAACACACCACTGCGTGACAATCTTCCTTGTACGGTTAAAGTTTAGTTTAGTTTAGAGATACAGCGTGGGAAAAGGCCTTTCAGCCCATCGAGTCCGTGCCGACCAGCGATCCCAGCACACTGACACTATCCTAGTGTAGTGTACCACTGTAGGGAGTATTTACAATTGTACTGAAGCCAAATTAACCTAAAAACCTGTACGCCAAGGATCGATAACCTTGTTCTGCAGAGGAGCCAGGACCCATGTCTGTGAGCAGACGGCGGGGCCATATCTATCGCCACAGTTAATAAATAATCAATGATCTTTTTTTTTTTAATCGCCACCAAAATGTAACAAGACTTTTTTTCACCCAGTTTTATTCCACCAGGGAGGTCTTACCTTCCACTACCTGCAACCTCCGGCAACCAACTGCAACCTCCGGCAACCACCTGCAACCTCCGGCAACCACCTGCAACCTCCGGCAACCACCTGCAACCTCCGGCAACCACCTTCAACCTCCGGCAACCACCTGCAACCTCCGGCAACCACCTGCAACCTCCGGCAACCACCTGCAACCTCCGGCAACCACCTGCAACCTCCGGCAACCACCTGCAACCTCCGGCAACCACCTGCAACCTCCGGAAACCACCTGCAACCTCCGGCAACCACCTGCAACCTCCGGCAACCACCTTCAACTAGCATTGCAACCGGCTTCGACTAAACAATGACCGATTTTAAAAACGGCAACCTATTTTTAGTCGCGGCCGGTTTTGAATTTTTTGAAATAACCGCTGGAACATAGAAGAAGCGGAAACCACTTTCGACCATTGGGGAGACTGACAAAAACCTCCGGGAACCGCACGGAAACCTTGGGTGGGGCGCAAGGTCTCCAGAGGTTTCCGTTTAGGTTTCCTAAGTGGGACAGGGGCATTAAGATAATTACCCCCGCGACAAACTACAACGAAAGTGCAACACTGCGGCCGGTGCGGAATTCCTCACTCACCCTGCTGATGCTTGGTTTTCCTCCAGCCTGCACGCCCGCCTGCCCGCCCGCCCACCCGCCCGCCGCTGGGCTCCCGAGGAAACCGCTCTGGCACCATCCTATTGTCATGGCAAATTTCCCACTTTTCCAGAGTCCTTTTTTTCCAGTTGCCGTTACTACACGGGCACAGTATGAGTGATCTTACGCAGACTCAATAGAATAGATCTATCCGTCGTTATTCCCAGTTTAGTTGGTTGTTTGTTGAAGTAGCTGTACAAACAAAGGGATGAATGGACCAGGTTTTCCTCATTCTGCATGCATGTTGTAGCTGGCTGCTCCTGTCCCCGGTCTGGTGAGGGGACTGTATGTGCTCCCTCCCTGTTCCTGCCCCTTCCTGTCCCCTAAGATTGTTAAGGGCTTGGACACACTAGAAGCAGGAAACATGTTCCTGATGTTGGGGGAGTCCAGAACCAGTGGCCACAGTTTAAGAATAAGGGGTAAGCCATATAGAACGGAGACGAGGAAACACTTTTTCTCACAGAGAGTGGTGAGTCTGTGGAATTCTCTGCTTCAGAGGGTGGTGGAGGCAGGTTCTCTGGATACTTTCAAGAGCTAGATAGGGCTCTTAAAAATAGCGGAGTCAGGGGATATGGGGAGAAGGCAGGAACGGGGTACTGATTGGGGATGATCAGCCGTGATCACATTGAATGGCGGTGCTGGCTCGAAGGGCCGAATGGCCTACTCCTGCACCTATTGTCTATTGTCTATTTTCCTATGCACTTATGTATACATCACCCTGTCCCTCTAATGTGCGCCCCCAAGTGTCCAAAATAATACTGCAAGATATATCTCAACAAAGTAATATGATATGCCAACAATAAACGAAATGGCTCCTACACCTATGCTTTCACGTCCCTTGTCCTTCCAGCTGATAGATATTCTGGGTTCCCAAGAAAAAGGGAGCAGTCCACATTTCCAGGGTCTAAACTAAAACTAAACTAAAGCAGGCACTTCAGGACACATGGGGAATATCATCATTAATGTGGCCCCTGGTTCTGGACTCGCCCAACATTGGGAACATTTTTCCTGCATCTAGCTTGTCCAGTCCATTTATAATTTTAGATGTTTCTATATGTTGCCCCATCATCCTTCTAAACTCCAGTGAATACAAGCCTAGTCTTTTCAATGTCAATATAGTAGTTTCAGCGATTATATTAGGAAATCAATGGTTGAATGGTTCCTTATTGTCATGTCTGCACGTCGTGGTGAAATCCTTTCGCACCACCCACAGATGCACAGTTGCCACAATTTTAGCACCATTTTTTAAAAAAGTACAAAATAAAACAGGAAACATAAACAGTCCAAGTTGATCCCGTTCCCTCCCACATCCGTAAAACGCGTGGGTTTGCGGGTTAATTGGCCTCTGAGAAATTTGCCCACAATGCGTAGGGAGCGGATGCAATAATGGAATAACATGGAACTAGTGTGAACTGGTGTTTGATGGTCGGCATGGACTCGTGCCAAAGGTGAGCCTGTTTACATGTTGTATCTCTATGTTCAATCAATTCCACTTCGTTTAACTTAATGAACTAACTTAACTTTAACTTAATTTTCCTTCCATTATTTATTATGTAAAAGAATATGTGTGTTATGATTGTGTTTATAATTTGTTTGGTTGTTTTGTTGTTTGTCTTTTGCACAAAAGTCCGCGAGCATTGCCACTTTCATTTCACTGCACATCTCGTATGTGTATGTGACAAATAAACTTGACTTGACTTGACTTAACACAGCGGGTCAGGCAGCATCTCTGGAGAATATGGATAGGTGACGTTTCAGGTCGGGACTCTTACCCTTCAGGCTGATTGTGGTGGGGGGAAGAAACTGGAAGAGAAATTGGGGCAGGACAAAGCCTGCCAAGTGATAGGTGGATCCAGGTGAGGGGATACCTGAAACGTCACCTACCCATGTTCTGCAGGGATGCTGCATGGCCCGTCCAGTTACTCCAGCACTTTGTGTCTTTTTTTTTTGTTGCAAAACCAGCATCTGCAGTTCCTTGATAGACACAAAAAGCTGGAGTAGCTCAGCGGGTCGGACAACATCTCTGGAGGAAAGGAAATAGGTAACGTTTTGGCTCAAGACCCTTCCTCAGACTGAGAGTCAGGAGCGTCAGACTGGATAGACTCGGCTTGTACTCGCTAGAATTTAGAAGATTGAGGGGGGATCTTATAGAAACTTACAAAATTCTTAAGGCGTTGGACAGGCTAGATGCAAGAAGATTGTTCCCCATGTTGGGGAAGTCCAGAACAAGGGGTCACAGTTTAAAGATAAGGGGGAAGTCTTTTAGGACCGAGATGAGAAAAACATTTTTCACACAGTGAGTGGTGAATCTGTGGAATTCTCTGCCACACAAGGTAGTTGAGGCCACAGTTCATTGGCTATATTTAAGAGGGAGTTAGATGTGGCCCTTGTGGCTAAAGGGATCAGGGGGTATGGAGAGAAGGCAGGTACAGGATACTGAGTTGGATGATCAGCCATGATCATATTGAATGGCGGTGCAGGCTCGAGGGGCCGAATGGCCTACTCCTGCACCTATTTCGTATGTTTCTATATTTCTATGAAAGGGAAATGAGAGATATAGACAG